>NC_034179.2:36035776-36335776 GCF_002021735.2 Oncorhynchus kisutch | reverse complement strand
ACATTCACATGGAAAAGTCCACAGCCCCACTCCAAAAAGCTTTCGGAGCCATCATTGACTCAGTGGGTTTTGTCCAACATGTCTCTAGACCTAGTTTTGTCCCATGGAATAAATGTTGTGGATCTTAATGTTTTTCCTCATAATCCTGAACTATCGTACCACCATTTTATTACGTTTGCAATCGCAACAAATAATCTGCTCAGACCCCAACCAGGGAGCATCAAAAGTCATGCTATAAATTCTCAGACAACCCAAAGATTCCTTGATGCCCTTCCAGACTCCCTAACTGAGGAACTCAATTTAACCTTGCGCAATACCCTAGATGCAGTTGCACCCCAAAAACTAAACATATTTGTAATAAGGAACTAGCTCCCTGGTATACAGAAAATACCCGAGCTCTGAAGCAAGCTTCCAGAAAATTGGAACGGAAATGGCGCCACAACAAACTGGAAGGCTTCTGACTAGCTTGGAAAGACAGTACAGTGCAGTATCGAAGAGCCCTCACTGCTGCTCGATCATCCTATTTTTCCAACTTAATTGAGGAAAATAAGAACAATCCGAAATTTCTTTTTGATACTGTCGCAAAGCTAACTAAAAAGCAGCATTCCCCAAGAGAGGATGGCTTTCACTCCAGCAGTAATAAATTCATGAACTTCTTTGAGGAAAGGATCATGATCATTAGAAAGCAAATTACGGACTCCTCTTTAAATCTGCGTATTCCTCCAAAGCTCAGTTGTCCTAAGTCTGCACAACTCTGCCAGGACCTAGGATCAAGAGAGACACTCAAGTGTTTTAGTACTATATCTCTTGACACAATGATGAAAATAATCATGGCCTCTAAACCTTCAAGCTGCATATTGGACCCTATTCCAACTAAACTACTGAAAGAGCTGCTTCCTGTGCTTGGCCCTCCTATGTTGAACATAATAAACGGCTCTCTATCCACCGGATGTGTACCAAACTCACTAAACGTGGCAGTAATAAAGCCTCTCTTGAAAAAGCCAAACCTTGACCCAGAAAATATTTAAAAAACGCTCAAACATTTTAGAAAAGCTGTTGCACAGCAACTCACTGCCTCCCTGAAGACAAACAATATATACAAAATGCTTCAGTCTGGTTTTAGACCCCGTCATAGCACTGAGACTGCACTTGTGAAGGTGGTAAATTACCTTTTAATGGCGTCAGACCGACGCTCTGCATCTGTCCTCGTGCTCCTAGACCTTAGTGCTGCTTTTGATACCATCAATCATCACATTCTTCTGGAGAGATTGGACCTGAGCCCTAGGACCATGCCTCAGGACTACCTGGCATGATGACTCCTTGCTGTCCCCAGTCCACCTGGCCACGCTGCTGCTCCAGTTTCAACTGTTCTGCCTGTGGCTATGGAACCCTGACCTGTTCACCGGACGTGCTACCTGTCCCAGACCTGCTCTTTTCAACTCTCTAGAGATAGCAGGAGCAGTAGAGATACTCTTAATGATCGGCTATGAAAAGCCAACTGACATTTTCTCCTGAGGTGCTGACTTGCTGAAACCTCGACAACTACTGTGATTATTATTATTTGATCATGCTGGTCATTTATGAACATTTGAACATCTTGGCCATGTTCTGTTATAATCTCCATCCGGCACAGCCAGAAGAGGACTGGCCACCCCTCATAGCCTGGTTCCTCTCTAGGTTTCTTCCTAGAGAGGAACAGCGCCTCTTCAACCTCAGGAGGCTAAAGAAATTTGGCTTGGTCCTGAAAACCCCCACAAACTTTTACATATGCACAATTAAGAGCATCCTGTCGGCTGTATCACTGCCTGGTACAGCAACTGCACCGCCCGCAACCGCAGGGCTCTCCAGAAGGGAGTGCGGTCTGCACAACGCATCACCGGTTACAAACTACCAAGTACATCAACCACCCAAGCCATGGCCTGTTCACCCCGTTATCATCCAGAAGGTGAGGTCAGTACAGGTGCATCAAAGCTGGGACTGAGAGACTGAAAAACCACTTATATCTTAAGGCCATCAGACTCTTAAATAGCCATCACTAGCCGGCTTCCACCCGGTTACGCAACCCTGCACCTTAGAGGCTGCTGTCCAATATACGTACTGTAGACTTGGAATCACTGGCCTCTTTAATAATGTAACTCTAGTCACTTTATTAATCATGTTTAAATAATGTTTACATACTGCATTTCTCATCTCATATGTACAGTATTTTAGTCTATGCCACTCCAACATTGCTCAATCTAATTTTTATATATTTCTTAATTCCATTCTTTTACTTTCAGATTTGTGTGTATTGTTTTTACATACTACTGCACTGTTGGAGCTATTGAATACAAGCATACACCCACAATAACATCTGATAAATGTGTATGTCAATAATATTTGATTTGATTATAAACATGCGATAGAAGAGTACTTCCTCAAGTATTTCCTCAAAAGTTGAAAAACTATCTCCACACATGTGGTCAGCTGCTGCTAGAGAAGTGAATGTTCATTTCTCAACCACAAGCCACCTTCAACGTCCCATTTTAGAGAATTTGGCAGTACGTCCAAATGGCCTCACATCTGCAGACCACGTGTATAGCGATGTGTGGGCAAGAAGTGTGCTGACATCAACGTTGTGAACAGGACGGTGGGGTTATGGTATGGGCAAGCATAAGCTACAGACAACGAACACAATTGCATTTTATCTATGTCAATTTGAATGCACAGAGATACCGTGACGAGATCCTGAGGCCCATTGTCATGCCACTCATCAGCCGTCATCACCTCATGTTTCAGCATGATAATGCACGGCCCCATTTCGAAAGGATCTGTACATAATTCCTGGAAGCTGAAAATGTCCACAGTTTGTCCATGGCCTGCATACCCACCATACATGTCACCCATTGAGCATGTTTGGGATGGTCTGGATTTACGAGTATGACAGCGGGTTCCAGTTCCCACCAATATTGAACAACTTCACACAGCCATTAAAAAGCAGTGAGACTACATTACACAGGCCACAATCAACAGCCTGATGGCAAATGGTGGTCACACCAGATACTGACTGGATTTCTAGTCCACGCTCCTACTGTTGTTTTAGGTATCTGTGACCAACAGATGCATATCTGTATTCCCTGTCATGTGAAATCCATATATTAGGGCCTAATGAATTTATTTCAAATAATTTATTTCCTCCTATGAACTAAATTGTTGCATGTTGACTTTATATTTTGACTTAGCATAGATTAAGGACCTCACTAATGTGAGTGTAAAGAACAAGGATATTTAGTGTGTTTTAGGATCCAACAATATAATTAATTCAGGTCATTTAAGGCAGACACAGTGGTCAACCCTCTAAAAATCCTTATCTCTGTGTTAGATTAAGTTCAGTGGATTCTGCAATTGAATGACAACTGACATCCAAGGCAGCCTCACTACATGAATTAAAACAGCATCAATTCAGAAACAATACCAGACACCTCACATAACCCTTTCAGAGACTACTCAGATGTATCTAAAGTAGGGATATGTTGACAACAACTTTTTACAATATTTTGCTGCTACTTCAGAGTACTGCCCAATCTGTACTCTATCAACAGTGATACCTCAGAAATGGCTTGTAAAATATTCACTGCCAACATTATAGGACTTTTGCAGTTATTTCAGTAAAATCTTCCTTTGTTACTTCAGTTAAGCCCTATATGTCCTCAGCCCTACCTAGACTATACCAACACTAACCGTGTTGCCATGGCAGATCACAGATCCCACACATCACACTCAAACACTCAAAATGGCACTACATCCCTACCGTTGCAGATGTTTTCACAATGGTAAGTCCTTTGGTTTTTCAGAGGTAAACCTTGACTGGATTTGTGTCTCCCAGGGACTATTTTTAGTGTTTCCAATCCCGGCCATATACGGACGTCCCTTCTGAATGGTAATGTCCCAGGCATAACAGCAGAGAGAGAGGGAGGCCATGTCAAACTCAGCTGTCTGGACTTATCACCATGCTTCAGTGTGCAGACAGACTTCCTGACTGGGTCAGTAGGCTATTTTAAGGTAGAGGTTGTAAAATAGGACCTCTGCTGACACACAACTCCATCTGATGTCAGAAGGGAGTGTCCAAGGTGCAACGGAAAGGGTTGCAGATGGACTCAAAGTGTCTCTTTATTTAAGGTTGTAGGCTGCTGACACACTACATTACATTGCTATAGATTACTTCATTGTTGGGGGTTAGAACTTGCAAGAAAGGCACTTCACTGTAATTGTGACATTAAAATTTGAAACGTGTACATTATACATGAATGAATGAAGAGACACTTTCAAATACAGACAATTACTGTGGTGTGATGCCAGGACACCATTCTCATCGACTTGACTGCAGTGGAGCAGGTTGAGAGCTTCAAGTTCCTTGATGTCCACATCACCAACAAACTAACATGGCAGTTGTGAAGACCATGCCCAGAAACCTGCTCCTCTTATTCTCTGTCCCCAACACTCTAGGCGACCAGTTTTGATAGCCTTTAGCCGCACCCTCATACTACTCCTTCTCTGTTCCGCGGGTGATGTGGAGGTAAACCCAGGCCCTACATGTCCCCAGGCACCCTCATTTGTTGACTTCTGTGATCGAAAAAGCTTTGGTTTCATGCATGTCAACATCAGAAGCCTCCTCCCTAAGTTTGTCTTACTCACTGCTTTAGCACACTCTGCTAACCCTGATGTCCTTGCTGTGTCTGAATCCTGGCTCAGGAAGGCCACCAAAAATTCAGAGATTTCCATACCCAACTATAACATCTTCCGTCAAGATAGAACTGCCAAAGGGGGAGGAGTTGCAGTTTACTGCAGAGATAGCCTGCAAAGTAATGTCATACTTTCCAGGTCCATACCCAAACAGTTCGAACTACTAATTTTGAAAATTACTCTCTCCAGAAATAAGTCTCTCACGGTTGCCGCCTGCTACCGACCCCCCTCAGCTCCCAGCTGTGCCCTGGACACCATTTGTGAATTGATCGCCCCCCATCTAGCTTCAGAGTTTGTTCTGTTAGGTGACCTAAACTGGGATATGCTTAACACCCCGCCAGTCCTACAATCTAAGCTAGATGCCCTCAATCTCACACAAATCATCAAGGAACCCACCAGGTACAACCCTAACTCTGTAAACAAGGGCACCCTCATAGACGTCATCCTGACCAACTGGCCCTCCAAATACACCTCCGCTGTCTTCAACCAGGATCTCAGCGATCACTGCCTCATTGCCTGTATCCGCTACGGAGCCGCAGTCAAATGACCACCCCTCATCACTGTCAAACGCTCCCTAAAACACTTCTGTGAGCAGGCCTTTCTAATCGACCTGGCCCGGGTATCCTGGAAGGACATTGACCTCATCCCGTCAGTTGAGGATGCCTGGTCATTCTTTAAAAGTAACTTCCTCACCATTTTAGATAAGCATGCTCCGTTCAAAAAATGCAGAACTAAGAACAGATACAGCCCTTGGTTCACCCCAGACCTGACTGCCCTCGACCAGCACAAAAACATCCTGTGGCGGACTGCAATAGCATCGAATAGTCCCCGTGATATGCAACTGTTCAGGGAAGTCCGGAACCAATACACGCAGTCAGTCAGGAAAGCTAAGGCCAGCTTCTTCAGGCAGAAGTTTGCATCCTGTAGCTCCAACTCCAAAAAGTTCTGGGACACTGTGAAGTCCATGGAGAACAAGAGCACCTCCTCCCAGCTGCCCACTGCACTGAGGCTAGGTAACACGGTCACCACTGATAAATCCATGATTAACGAAAACTTCAATAAGCATTTCTCAACGGCTGGCCATGCCTTCCGCCTGGCTACTTCAACCTCGGCCAACAGCTACGCCCCCCCCGCAGCTCCTCGCCCAAGCCTCTCCAGGTTCTCCTTTACCCAAATCCAGATAGCAGATGTTCTGAAAGAGCTGCAAAACCTGGACCCGTACAAATCAGCTGGGCTTGACAATCTGGACCCTCTATTTCTGAAACTATCTGCCACCATTGTCGCAACCCCTATTACCAGCCTGTTCAACCTCTCTTTCATCTCGTCTGAGATCCCCAAGGATTGGAAAGCTGCCGCAGTCATCCCCCTCTTCAAAGGGGGAGACACCCTGGACCCAAACTGTTACAGACCTATATCCATCCTGCCCTGCCTATCTAAGGTCTTCGAAAGCCAAGTCAACAAACAGGTCACCGACCATCTCGAATCCCACCGTACCTTCTCCGCTGTGCAATCTGGTTTCCGAGCCGGTCATGGGTGCACCTCAGCCACACTCAAGGTACTAAACGATATCATAACCGCCATCGATAAAAGACAGTACTGTGCAGCCGTCTTCATCGACCTTGCCAAGGCTTTCGACTCTGTCAATCACCATATTCTTATCGGCAGACTCAGTAGCCTCGGTTTTTCGGATGACTGCCTTGCCTGGTTCACCAATTACTTTGCAGACAGAGTTCAGTGTGTCAAATCGGAGGGCATGCTGTCCGGTCCTCTGGCAGTCTCTATGGGGGTGCCACAGGGTTCAATTCTCGGGCCGACTCTTTTCTCTGTGTATATCAATGATGTTGCTCTTGCTGCGGGCGATTCCCTGATCCACCTCTACGCAGACGACACCATTCTATATACTTTCGGCCCGTCTTTGGACACTGTGCTATCTAACCTCCAAACAAGCTTCAATGCCATACAACACTCCTTCCGTGGCCTCCAACTGCTCTTAAACGCTAGTAAAACCAAATGCATGCTTTTCAACCGGTCGCTGCCTGCACCTGCATGCCCGACTAGCATCACCACCCTGGATGGTTCCGACCTAGAATATGTGGACGTCTATAAGTACCTAGGTGTCTGGCTAGACTGCAAACTCTCCTTCCAGACTCATATCAAACATCTCCAATCGAAAATCAAATCAAGAGTCGGCTTTCTATTCCGCAACAAAGCCTCCTTCACTCACGCCGCCAAGCTTACCCTAGTAAAACTGACTATCCTACCGATCCTCGACTTCGGCGATGTCATCTACAAAATGGCTTCCAACACTCTACTCAGCAAACTGGATGCAGTCTATCACAGTGCCATCCGTTTTGTCACTAAAGCACCTTATACCACCCACCACTGCGACTTGTATGCTCTAGTCGGCTGGCCCTCGCTACATATTCGTCGCCAGACTCACTGGCTCCAGGTCATCTACAAGTCTATGCTAGGTAAAGCTCCGCCTTATCTCAGCTCACTGGTCACGATGGCAACACCCATCCGTAGCACGCGCTCCAGCAGGTGTATCTCACTGATCATCCCTAAAGCCAACACCTCATTTGGCCACCTTTCGTTCCAGTACTCTGCTGCCTGTGACTGGAACGAATTGCAAAAATCGCTGAAGTTGGAGACTTTTATCTCCCTCACCAACTTCAAACATCAGCTATCTGAGCAGCTAACCGATCGCTGCAGCTGTACATAGTCTATCGGTAAATAGCCCACCCTTTTCACCTACCTCATCCCCATACTGTTTTTATTTATTTACTTTTCTGCTCTTCTGCACACCAATATCTCTACCTGTACATGACCATCTGATCATTTATCACTCCAGTGTTAACCTGCAAAATTGTAATTATTTGCCTACCTCCTCATGCCTTTTGCACACATTGTATATAGACCCCCCCTTTGTTTTCTACTGTGTTATTGACTTGTTAATTGTTTACTCCATGTGTAACTCTTTGTTGTATGCTCACACTGCTATGCTTTATCTTGGCCAGGTCGCAGTTGCAAATGAGAACTTGTTCTCAACTAGCCTACCTGGTTAAATAAAGGTGAAATAAATAAAATAAAAAAGAGGGAACGACAAAACCTATTCCCCCTCAGGATACTGAAAAGATTTGGCATGGGTCCTCAGATCCTTAAAAGGTTCTACAGCCGCACCATCGAGGGCATCCAGACTGGTTGCATCACTGCCTGCTATGGTAACTGCTTGACCTCCGACCGCAAGGCACTACAAAGGGTAGGACGAATGGCCCAGTACATCACTGGGGCCAAGCTTCCTGCCATCCAGGACCTCTATACCAGAAGGTGTCAGAGGAAGGCCCTAAAAATGGGCAAAGATTCCAGCCACTCTAGTTATAGACTGTTCTCTCTGCTACAGCACGGCAAGCTGTACCGGAGAGCCAAGTCTAGGTCCAAGAGGCTTCTAAACAGCTTCTACCCCCAAACCATAAGACTCCTGAACATCTAGTCAAATGGCTACCCAGACTATTTGCAGTGCCCCCCCAACCCCTCTTTAACGCACTGCTACTCTCTTTTTTCATCTATGCATAGTCACTTTAATAACTCTACCTACATGTACATATTACCTCAACTAACCAGTGCCCCACACATTGACTCTGTATCGGTACCCCCCTGTATATAGTCTCGCTATTGTTATTTTACTGCTGCTCCTTAATTACTTGTTACTTTTATCTCTTATTCTTATCATACTTTTTTTGAAACTGCATTGTTGGTTAGGGGCTCGTAAGTAAGCATTTCCCTGTAAGGTCTACCTACACCTGTTGTATTCGGTGCATTTGATTTGATTACTATCATGATCAAGCATGAAATCAGTAAATTTGACTAAAACCAGCATTACATATAACATTGTAGTTAGTTAGTCATAACTTTGATCTTCAGTGAAATACAACAAGAAAATAGTCATCTGTCAGCTATAGGACACATTTGTGTGGTACTCACAATGCTCTATTAAAAGCGTACCAATTCACTACAAAGGGCTGGTACAGAAACTATTGCATACTATTGCAAATTATTTTCTATGTTTCCCTCTTTTTATATTCATCACATCTGACATTAATATGCACAGAGTGTGTCAGTTAGCCTGCGAGCAGCTAGCTTCAACTAGCCTCAGAGCTGCCGAGGGCTGACATGTGGGGGCAGCAACCTAATGAAACAGTGTCATGCTAACGCTACCGCTAATGTCAAACTAGCCTGGCATTGTGGAGTGATGCTGCTACTGGTGCATGGCCCTTGCTTTGTTGTATTACACCACCGACGCCTCCTGGGCAGGAGAATAAAGGCTGCTGTCTGTAATTCAATGAGCCAAGCTGGCTCTCTGGCCCCTGGAGCAGCGTCTGACAATTAATACAAGTGGCAGCAGAGGCTCCTCTTGCTAGCAAGGACAGATCTACAGATCTACACAGCTGTGGCAGAGGGAGAGGAAAGGTTGTGACATGAGTGTAGTACAGAATGTGATATAACAAAACTGATGAGTATAGTAGCCAATGAGATGAATCTGCTCCATAAGCTGGAGTACAGTATGATATAAGGATTAGCTTTGTGCATGATTGAGAGGGATAAACATCCATTTGAATAACACAGTATCAGTCCCTGTAGCCATGAGACTGTTTTCTCACCGAAGTCATTTCAGAGGTTGACAACCAGGTCTCTCCTAATGCCTCAACGCAATGTTCATTGGGTGAAAAGTTCTGCATCATACATCTCCACCAATTACACTTCATTTTAGTTCTCTCACATGATTACAAAAGGATTCATCACAACAACACTGAGTTTAAGAGAGGACAGAATTGCAGATAGTAGATTTTCCGTCCTGCACTTTTGCAACAGACTATTCTGAAATCAAGTGTCCACTCCATCCAATCAATGCAGAAAATCTATCTGCAATGATCAAATTAAGGTTACAGTTCCATGTGGGTTTTCAGACCACCGACCTAACACCCAGCTAGATTCATTGAACTGGACGTTGGTACATTCAGTTTGTACTGATTATGTTCTGCCCTGTCAGCTGTCAGTGGCTGGGCGAGTGCCGGACGATTTCAGGTAAGCTTTTGTCAACCGAGGCATTCTAACGAGGTTTGGCCGTCAGGGTCCATTTATCTAACACGTGTAGACAATTGGCATGGCTCTGGACTTTCTGTCTTTTTTTCCTCTGTCTATTAAATTCCCCCACAACTGCCAAAGGATGAGTGGACTGGAGCATTGGGACTGAATTGGTACACATAAACACACACCTATGCACATATGGACACGCACACACATAAACAGACCTAAATATGCAAGTATGCATGCATGCAGACACACAAACACACATGCACGCATGTTGGTGTACACATACACACACCTCACACATCTGCAGAACAGCACTGTGCGAGAAATGTCAAAACCTAAATAATTTCCCCATGCCTCCAGATAAACAGGAGTTTATGGACGGCTATTACACAGGTGGAGATAATCCTTAAACAGATTTTCACAGCCTGTCATGACAAGTCACGACCATGTAGATGTCTTTTCATTAGAAATGGATTGTATCTGCGTTGAGGGATTTCGAAAAAGATAGAAAACACTTACATTTAATAAGAAGTGGAGGAGAAAAAACAACAAGCTATGTTTACATCTGAGGTTAAGTTGATGTCAAAGTTTCAAAGAAACAAAGTTGCCTGTGTTGACTTTATTCACACCAACTCTGTCACTTCAGCTTGGTGCCATTCCTGCCCAGGGCTCGGAGAGAAAAATGTTGGCAGATAAAAGCACCAAAAAGTGACTCTCTCTGGAGGCAAATGACTCCTCTGTGAAGGTAGTAGCCTGCTGTTTGACCTTGATAGCAAATACTGCATTCTGAAATAAATATTCAGTGAGTAAAGAGTGATGGTGCGAGCCTCCTTGCAGTGAGATAAGGGATATATATTTGGAGGGGGGGGGGGTGCGGAGGCGAAATATAGTGGACCAAACATATAGGGTTCCCAGTATATCGGAATATATTACTTCTAATGAACAAGCTCATTAGCAATTTTTTCATTATTCCCTAGCATATTATTAGGAAATATGCATTTATTTTTTACAAGATACTAGGACTGAAAGTATATGTAGTGAAAACATTCAAAACATTGAGTCTAAGCAAAAGAAGCCGGAGTAAATTAGAAATACATGGAGCATTCCCAAATCTCAGGACCACAGCCACCGGAAAATGTATGGCGAGACAGCATTTCGCCAATACTTTTCAATCTGGTGTGGAGACGACACAAAACTTTCAAAGCAGCAGCAACGAACACTTTTACCAGACATATTCATTAGTTCAAGTCATAGAAAAATGTTTTGCAATGGAAAAGAAAGCAGGTGCTTCTTATTGGATAGGTTGACATAGTATCTCCCCCAATTTCAGCCCGTTTGCCTCTGTTTTGTTGTGTGAATATAACCCTATTCCTGGGATTTCACACTGTAACCACCCACGCTCGTTGCGATAGTTTGATTCACTTGTCAGGTCTCCTTTGCTACAGCTTACATGCCTCATGAACCACACCTCTCAACGACCATGTTTAGTTGCACCAACACCTCTTTGTTTGACTCGGCACTCTGCGCTCACGCTCCTCTCCGGTCTGTGGAATCATAGTGGATTCTGACTTTGTGGCTGTGTTATCTAGTGGAAACCTCCTCTCCTGCTTGCCTGCCTCATGAGAGAGTGAACACACATTTGAATGGAAAACAAGGTATGTGTTAATAAAATGAGTTAAGTAGGTTACTGGCACAACGTGCTAACCACTAGGCTACCTGCCGCCCCATGGATAAATATGAAACAATCTGCTGTTACAAAAGGCCACTGGATACTGAAGTTTCTGAAAAAGTTAGTCAGTCAGTTTGTTAGTCCAGTAATATTTGTTGGCATCTTATTTTATTTCCACTGCTGGTGATTATTCACAATTATACAATGGGTTGGTCTAATCCTTGGTTAAAACCACATTCCAGCCGGTGTCTGTTCCGCAAGTTACCACCGGCTAAATCTATGACTTTAAAACGACTATTTCCTCTGTTCTCATCAGCCCAGTCAGGCAATTTATAAACTTGAACTCCACTATAAAAAGCATCTAGACACTTAATTCACATTTCTTTTAGACGAGCATTAGGTTTTCAACAGCGGAGATTTGTATAAACCTTGCTGTTGTCTCTCGACATTTGCAACATTGTTTCAATATTGAAATTATGTTTTCTATTGACATAATGCTAATTCATGATTTCGAATGGCTGAGAAAAGCTGTCTGCCTGTCTGTCTCGTCCAGTTGGGACGACAGGCATGCAGCTTTTCTCAGCCATTCGAAATCATGAACCAGCATAATTTTTATGGATGAATACAATGGAATGTCAATAGAAAACAGGTCAAACTAAATGAATGCAGCTAGTTTGCAGACTTCCCAGCTTTAGTTTGAAGTGATTGTGTTAGCTGTGTTGTTGGCTAGCTCCTCTGAGCAACATTGTTGTTCAACAGTGTCCTGACGAGAGAGCACATTTTCTATGCCAGGCGAAATCGCATATAATTAGCTATTTGTTATGGATGTATCCACATAAATGTTACTAGACAACAGCTTAAACAAACGCAAATGCTGCTACTTTGCTGTTGTTCTGGCTGCAAGTTAGCCATAGTTGGCTAGCTAGCAAGCAAGGGATAAGAACGTTTCCAGCCAGTATGGCAATAGAACATTTAGACCAAACGACTGGGTCGCGTCTATAGATACAGAACAAAAAGACTTAACGACTGGGCCTCCCGAACCGATAGAATGAATGACCAGCCGGCTTCGGTAGCAACCTTAGCTTTGTGTTGGGACTATATCTCGTGGAAGGATGAAGTAGCATAAATAAATTAATCAAAATAATGATTTTTATGGAAATATGTCAATCATTATTTGAATATGTTGGTAACCCGTTGTATAAAAGTGACAGTGCCCTCGAAGACAGTGTTTGTAGGATATATTGACACAGTTTGCCGGGCCAGGCCAAACAACTTCTTCTCAGGCCTAATGTCACCGTGCCAATATTTCCTCAACACACTGGCTTCTCGGGCTTTATCACTTAAATGTTTGTGGCAGAAATGTCACCGTCTTGAAGGTTAAAAAAAAACTACAAATTCCACCAAAGAGCCGTCTACAAAGATCTGAACAAATTTGTCCAAATAGAAGAGACGGATGGCTAATGCAGAAAGAGAGAATAGATTCTAGCACCACCATAACTTTCACAAATACAGAGACATGCAGCCATGGTGTCAGTCTTTTTCGACTAGCCAGTGCATAGAGACACCTACTGATAAGATCTGGTAATGCAAGTTTGAATAGATTAGAATGCACTTCATGAAAAGGGGATATTATTTTTAATGAAAATGTTGAAAGTAGTTGATGTAATAATTGAATATATGGATTTTACAGGCAATCAGTTCCTACAATGAGCGCCAGGGAACCAACATCTGGTGGGACATGAAATTCTCTGAAAGGCTGGTAATGGCTCACATCAACAACATAATCCCAGCCACCCTGGACCCAACCAATTTGCATACAGCCCCAACAAATCCACAGATGAAGCAATCTCTATTGCACTCCACACTGCCCTCACCCACCTGGACAAAATAAATACCTACAGTTGAAGTTAGAAGTTTACATACACTTAAGTTGGAGTCATTAAAACTCGTTTTTCAAACACACCACAAATTTATTGTTAACAAACTATAGTTTTGGCAAGTCGGTTAGGACATCTACTTTGTGCATGACACAAGCAATATTTCCAACAATTGTTTACAGACAGATTATTTCACTTATAATTCTCTGTATCACGTCTCTGTATTTGTGAAAGTTATGGTGGTGCTAGAATCTATTCTTCAGGCTAAGGTGTATGTAAACTTCCGACTTCAACTGTATGTAAGTATGTGTTTATTGACTACAGCTCGCATTCAACTCCATAGTCCCCTCCAAGCTCATCACCAAGCTCAGGACCCTGGGACTGAACACCTCGCTCTGCAACTAGATCATGGACATCCTGACAGGCCGCTGAGGGTAGGCAACAACAAATCTGCCACGCTGACCATCAACACGTGGAGCCCTCAGGGGTGTGTGCCTATTCCCCTCCTGTACACCCTGTTCACTCACAACTGCGTGGCTATGCACGACTCCAAAACCATCATCTCCATTTATACGGAGACTTGATTACACACAGGTGGATTGTATTTATCATCATTAGTCATTTAGGTCAACATTGGATCATTCAGAGATCCTCACTGAACTTCTGGAGAGAGTTTGCTGCACTGAAAGTAAAGGGGCTGAATAATTTTGCACGCCCAATTTTTCAGTTTTTGATTTGTTAAAAAAGTTTGAAATATTCAATAAATGTCGTTCCACTTCATGATTGTGTCCCATTTGTTGTTGATTCTTCACAAAAAAATACAGTTTTATATCTTTATGTTTGAAGCCTGAAATGTGGCAAAAGGTCGCAAAGTTCAAGGGGCCGAATACTTTCGCAAGGCACTGTATATTGCACAAATCTGGCCTTTATGGAAGAGTGGCAAGAAGAAAGCCATTTCTTAAAGATATTCATAAAAAGTGTCATTTAAAGTTTGCCACAAGCCACCTGGGAGACACACCAAACATGTGGAAGAAGGTGCTCTGGTCAGATGAAACCAAAATTGAACCTTTTGGCAACAATGCAAAACGTTATGTTTGGCGTAAAAGCAACACAGCTCATCACCCTGAACACACCATCCCCACTGTCAAACATGGTGGTGGCAGCATCATGGTTTGGGCCTGCTTTTCTTCAGCAGGGACAGGGAAGATGGTTAAAATTGATGGGAAGATGGATGGAGCCAAATACAGGACCATTCTGGAAGAAAACCTGATGGAGTCTGCAAAAGACCTGAGACTGGGACAGAGATTTGTCTTCCAACAAGACAATGATCCAAAACATAAAGCAAAATCTACAATGGAATGGTTCAAAAATAAACATATCCAGGTGTTAGAATGGCCAAGTCAAAATCCAGACCTGAATCCAATCGAGAATCTGTGGAAAGAACTGAAAACTGCTGTTCACAAATGCTCTCCATCCAACCTCACTGAGCTCGAGCTGTTTCGCAAGGAGGAATGGGAAGAAATTTCAGTCTCTCGATGTGCAAAACTGATAGAGACATACCCCAAGCGACTTACAGCTGTAATCGCAGCAAAAGGTGGTGCTACAAAGTATTAACTTAGGGGGGCTGAATAATTTTGCAATTTTCCAATTTTTCAGTTTTTGTTTGTTAAAAAAGTTTGAAATATCCAATAAATGTCGTTCCACTTCATGATTGTGTCCCACTTGTTGTTGATTCTTCACAAAAAAATACAGTTTTATATCTTTATGTTTGAAGCCTGAAATGTGGCAAAAGGTCGCAAAGTTCAAGGGGGCCGAATACTTTCGCAAGGCACTATATATTGAATCATGTAGTAAGCAAAAAATGTTTAAACAAATCAAAATATATTTAATATTTGAGATTCTTCAAATAGCCACCCTTTGCCTTGATGAAAGCTTTGCACACTCTTGGAATTCAACTGGAATGCATTTCAATTAATAGGTGTGCCTTCATTTGTGGAATTTATTTCCTTCTTAATGCATTTGAGCCAATCAGTTGTGTTGTGACAAGGTATGGGTGGTATACAGAAGATAGTCCTATTTGGTAAAAGACCAAGTACGGCAAGAACACCTCAAATAAGCAAAGAGAAACGACAGTCCATCATTACCTTAAGAGGTAGGAGATCAGGAAAAAGTCCAGGCCCCAGAAAAGATACATACACATTTTCCCACACCACTTTTGAAACTGTGGTGCCACCTCTACGCAGGACACCATACATACTGTATGATGACTGGGCTGTCACCTCGCAAAAAAAACAACCTTCCTCTGTACTCATATGACATTTAAAGGGGAATTTCACCCTGGGGGAATCTGGGCTTGTTTTCATCATGTCTGAGGCATTTCCAGGACAGTGAGATGTGTTTCACACATAATTGTCCAGGAGGAACGCAGGTCAGGGATTTGCGCGCTGAATGATACACCCTATAACAGCTTCCGGTGAATTGATAAGAGGGAAGGGGGAGGGGGGGGGGGCATGTAGTCCTGCTTTCTGGCATTTCGCGAAGGATTAATGTTATACTGATTGCACTATATGTTTTTGTTGAGAGCCATTGGATGTCTAACAACAATCCTTTGGGCAAAACTGAAAGAACTAACCAGATGCAATTGCTTCATGTGATTCATCTCATCAACACGAATTACATGATGGAGCATCTATTAGCTACATGGTGACATTCAACCATACATGTTCCATTCCAGAATATAGTGAAGTGGATTCGAAACAAAGAGTTGGATTTAGCTAACTAATGTTGGAAGCTCAGCTACAGCCAATGCCAGCACCAAGAAGGCGGATGACAAATACGGCACCTAACTAATTTATTCTTCCTGCAAGCCACCTAGCTAGTTAGCTAACTTTAGTATTGCTGGCTAACATACTACAGTGTTAGAGTGGGAGGGAATCTAATTATTTATCTGTTTGCTAACTTAGCTAGTTATGTAGCTAGCTAACTAGCTAAATTAGCGATCTTAACAACTATCAATTGCCACCCAAAGCTAGGTTTAGTGGAGATGGCTAGCTAGCTATACTGGCACCTGCTAACTTATTATGCGCCACACCTCACATTTGTATCTTGTTTGTAACATCAGCAACTGTAAATAATTGAAATAGCTAGCTATGTAACATAATTGACAAGGGTTTACATTTGTTATGATTATGACCTTGAATGCATTTTAATCTCACAAAATGATGCAAGATAAGATTCCAAACATTTGTAAATATCAAGTATTGCAATTCCAGCAAGCAGTGAGGAGAACAAATAATACAACATTTTAAGCATGCCTGACAGACATAGCTGTAGGTATATACTGTTTACCTACCAACCTAGGCTCTGTCATGACTCTCCTGTGAGGATCCAAAGATCTGGTTACAGTAGATCAGTGTCTACAGAGCCCTCTCACCCGCAGAGGGGGGGGGGATTGATGTGGGGGTTTTATGACACCTCATGTCGATCATAACTTGTAGGCAGCAGGTGACTCACTTGCTCCTCAGTATTGGGAAAATAAATATCCCTTTGTCTCCAGAAGATTTTGCTGCCGAAAAACTAACATCCAAAACGAAACACTGGTACAGGACAGTATGTTGGAAATTATGAGAGATGGAATATGGGAAATTAATGTCCATTTTGTGATGTTATTATGAAAACATTGTAACTTGAAGAGCTTTCACACGGTGTATATCAAGTTTACATCCTTTACGTTGTGTAGAGAATATTTCTGTTAAGATAGAAATGTGATTTTAGTTCTCTAATGAGATAATAGTAATGATGATACTTTACCTCGTAACTAGCTACGTCCCAGGGAGCTCAGAGAGCGTGTCAGCATGACGAAAATGCCCCTTTTAACCCGATGGTATAAAAGATTGAGTTAAGAATTAACATACTAGACCAGAAAGACCACAAGCTGCAGCTAGTTTTAAATTGGTCATATGGGTGTTTTCTGTTAGGATAATGTGTTTCTTGTTAAAAGGCGAAATAGCACTATGTGCAATCCTGGGATTGAGTGTACTTATTGGTATAATTCTATAATGGACTATAGTTACCTGTACTTAATCATATAATGGCCCGTAGTAATATTATAGTCCGATAATGGCATGTAGCAATCTTATAATTGCCTATAGTAATTTATACATATTATTTTCTGGAAATAATGTATAGGCATGCCACCAATATAATTGATCCTAGCAACTAGAGTGGAGGGGAAACCCCACCTAGAGGAAAGAACTTAGATTTGGAAACAATGGTGGAGTAAAGACGAGGGGATATGGTTATTAACATAAAGTGGAGGGACTATGACACTTGTATAAGCATGAAACTGTATAAAAGGATTGGACTGAGACTGAATCCGGCAGTTGGTCCATGGGCCAGCTCGGCTTGTTACTTTGTAATAAAGTCTATTTCAATTCACAAGTTCCGGTATCTGTGAAATATGATTGAGCAAATATTTCCATGACAGTCACAACCCTGAATATCGACACGAGTTGAAGACAAAGGTTACGGTTGAGTAGCTGTTCTAACTACTGTATCTAAGAAAATGAATGTAACTTCTTCGGGCTAGGGAGCAGTATTCGGAAGTTTGGATGGATGAGGTGCCCAAAGTAAACTGCCTGTAGGACATGCAGTTTAGGATAGAAAACACACTAAAGTTTCCGATAATGTTTGAGAGTATAGCAGGCAAAAATCTGAGGACAATCGATCCAGCTCACCTCTGATTACAATGGCTGGCATTGGGAATCTGAAAGGAAATCCTCTCAGATTGCAGTTCCCAGGGCTTCCACTAGATGTCAACAGTCTTTAGTAAGACTTTTTTTTTTAAATGGGCTAGCATTTATAGCTTTTCTAAGTGGCTCCCATTTTGGCAGTAGGGTTTGTAGCGTGTCCCAGTGATTGCACATACTTTGTTATTTATCTCCGGTAATGGTCTCTGGTATTCTCCGTCTTAAATTGTATTGTTTATTTACATAATAGGGTAACTGAGGATTGATTAGGAATGTTGTTTGACTTGTTTTGAATAAGTTTATTGGTAATTTACGGGATTCATTTGGTATGCATTTTGAACGAGGGAGACGAGTGGATTAATGAGTCAAGTGCGCCATTGAAACTTGTTCTTTTGGGATATAAAGGACTTTATCAAACAAAATGATCATTTGTTATGTAGCTGGGACCCTTGTGATTGCAACCAGATGAAGATCTTCAAAGGTAAGTGATTTATTTTATCGCTATTTTTGACTTTCATGACGCATCTGCTTGGTTGGAAAATGTATGTAATGCTTTTGTGTGCGGGGAGCTGTCCTCAGATAATCGCATGGTGTGCTTTCACCGTAAAGCCTTTTTGAAATCTGAGAAAGTGGCTGGATTAACTTCTTGATGCACCCATCCCGTTAGCGGGATAATTTACGTCAATATCAGCTGGATTGCAGCGCGCCAAATTCAAATAAAATTACAAAAAATATTTTATTTTCATGAAATCACAGCTTAGCTTGTTGTTAATCCACCTGGCGTGTCAGATTTCTATAAAGCTTTTCGGCAAATGCTATCAAAGCGTTTATGTAAGAACATCTCTCTCAGGAGACAAAATATTACAAACAGCTAGCCGCACAGTAGATTGGTCACAAAAGTCAGAAAAGCAATAAATTAAATCGCTTACCTTTGATGATCTTCAGATGTTTGCACTCACGAGACTCACAGTTACATAATAAATGTTCCTTTGTTCCATAAAGATAATTTTTATATCCAAAATACCTCCATTTGTTTGGCACGTTATGTATAGAAATTCATTGCAGACGAAAATTCCAAATAGTATCCGTAATGTTCATAGAAACATGTCAAACGTTTTTTTATAATCAATCCTCAGGTTGTTTTTTCTTTATATAATCGATAATATATCAACCGGGACTTTAGCTTCATCAATAGGAGAGAGAGACAATGGCTGCTCCAAACTGTTGCGCAAGCAAAACTCTGGGGACACCCAGCTATACACTGACGCGATGTGAACTTTCTCGCTCATTTTTCAAAATAAAAGCCTGTTCACAACATGAGGAAGCCATAGGAAAAGGAATCTGGTTGATATCCATTTAAATGGAGCGAAGGCAGGCAATGGAACATGGAGCTTTCAAAATAGAGGCCACTTCCTGGTTGAATTTTCCTCAGGTTTTCGCCTGCAATATCAGTTCTGTTATACTCACAGACAATATTTTGACAGTTTTGGAAACTTTAGAGTGTTTTCTATGCTAATCCGACAATAATATGCATATTCTGGGCCTGAGAAATAGGCAGTTCAATTTGGGCACGTTTTTCATCCAAAAATCAAAATACTGCCTACACTCAACATGTTAACAAGAAGTTAAGCTTGTATTTTCATGAATGTTTAATATTAGGATTTCTGTCATTTGAATTTGGCGCTCTGCAATTTCACCGGATGTTGTCGAGGTGGGACGCTAGCGTCCAATGATCCATAAGAAGTTAAGTAGGACCATCCATTACTCCGTTTGGGGATCATCAACATGGCTGATTAGCTGTCCTCTGTCCTCAGAAGAACACTTTTCCAGAACAAATGAAAGAAAACACAGACAACGAAGGAGAAGGACATTGTGACCTCTTGTGGACAATCAGAGCCTTCCACCTAAGAACAAAGGAGAAGGCCCAATCGAACACTTTTCATAAAGCGGAACCCTTTTCACAAAGTGGAACCCTTTTCACGAAGGCCTGGGTCCAACAGAGATATATATATATTACTTCTTACCCAAAAGGGCAGCAGTTCGGTTCAAGGTATTAGGATTACTGTGAGCATAGTTTCCAAATGTTTCCAAGGGTTGCCTCTCTTTCTCTCTCGCTTTAACTCTATCTTTTGTAACAAGCGTCATATTGTGATAGTCCGCTAGGGACCTGTTTTCATCATATTAAGTTTCTAATCAATAACCTATACTGTGTGTGTGTGTGTGTGTGTGTGTGTGTGTGTGTGTGTGTAATCATTTAGTTTGTTAGTAAATAAATAATCAAATCAATTTGTCTGGTATGGAATGATCAGTAAGACTCGGGTTTGTGCAGATTCAAGAAGTCTGCGACATTCAGAATGAGACTGATATGAGACAATGATTAATAAGTGACTGTTGTCAATATACTGTATATATTCTTGAGTTTAATTCGGGAGACGGTAACTCGTTAAACAACTTCTTCCGTTGTGCCCCAAATTCCTAATGAGTTAATTGTTACATGATTCATTGAATCTGGTAACAATTAAACATAGTCGGTAATTATTCGATAAATAACAGTCACATCACATCAGCTAATTTCTACAGTCTGGTCACTGTGCAAATGTTGAGGTTATGCCATGTTTATTTCTATAAGGCTTGATATTGTTGTAAATGTAATCTCTGTGCCTGTGCACATGTATGTTGTTGATGTTATGCTGGCATGGATCAACAGTAGTTCAACTGAACAAAAGAGTATATACTCTTTTTGTTTTTTTGTCTTACAGAAAATATTGTGTAGTACCTGCAATTCTTCCTGGAGTGGATTCTAGATACAGAAACAGAATTCCTTTGCCTGGGTGTGTCATTGTCACAGAACTGTATCCCGTGAACTGTATCCCTCTTGAGTGATTAGACATTCATGATGCTGGATTTCAAGCAGAAGACTCATGAGGAGCTGAATGCCAGTGTGATCATGACAACACTCCTCCCATAGCTTTACAAGTATTCCCTGAACAATCTGAACGTTTCTTTGGAATGGCAATTTCATCATGACCACCTCTCCCATCAGGAGTCTCATAAAATGTCTGTGTCCAGTTTTAGGGGTTTGGTTTGAATTTAGAAAATGCTCTGTTATTGAAATAAAAACTTGTTTTGCTCAATAAAGTAATCCAACAATATGTGCACCGCCATCATTATTTCCAGTCTCCTAACTCATTGATCAAGACCGGTTTCTGTTATCATGACATGCAGCACTTTAGGGTAGACACCCAGCTGTCTCAACCAATGAGATATGACTTGAAATAGACAAGATCTGGTCAAAAATCTTTGGGAAAATCACATTACCTGGTGTAATAGTCTGTAACTACAGTTCTCTGCACTTGCATTCCTCTACACATGGAGCTGTACTACGACTGTTCATACATTTTTTTGTATGTTACTTTTACCATATAACATTTTTGTTGAATACTCACTTCTCTTGAGTTAGCACTAAATAGTGTACACTCTCCTGTATTTTAGATTTTGACAAATAAACAATCATTCTTTGGATATCTGAACGTCTAGCATCTGTTTGATGGTACAGAGCCCTTTACAGCTTATAAATATCTTCTATGAATCCATAAGGGCAGAAACATTTCAAAGATTGATAGAAAATCTCCATATTTATTTTATGGTGGATCTACATCAGGGTTTTCCAACCCTATTCCTGGAGAGCTACTGTCCTGTAGGTTTTCACTCCAACCCTAATCTAGCACACCTGATTCTAATAATTAGCTGTGTTTATACAGTCAGAACTTTGGTACACTGGCAATGGTGGACTGGGGAAGCTGAGACTCTTTGTGCTTATGGCGATGGGCTTGTCCTGTCTGTGGTGAACGGCCAGCTGCTCTGCTGAAAGTGGTGTAAGGCTTCATAACCATCAACTGTTTGGTCCTCTTGCAGAATAGTTGCTGGGACTGCACATCTCCTGTAAAGACATGGTTGTGGTCTTAGCATTTTACACTTTTGTCGAAGGGACATAGGGCAACACACCTTAGTTGGTAAAGGTATCAACGAATCGGACCGGCTAGAGTATTTTTTAGGGACAATGAGGGGACTTTGGGAGCTGCTTTTGAGAGAAAAGATCAGTCAACAATGTGAATGGGCTGGGGGGACTAAAGAAGGTGTGAAAAGTCTTAGGAAGACAGTTCTTACACAGTATGAATTGTTGTGTATGGGAGATTGAGGAGAAATTGTACATTTATTGTCTAAGCACAACCAAAAACCCCTTCACCATCTCAACGAACTGTCTGTAAACCTCTCCCAGCCCATTGATTTTGACAAATCATTATTGTCAATAGTAGCCATTTGCAGGGGAATGTTGTAGACATGTCTTTGTATTGTGTTTTGAGAATCTGCTGATAGAATAATGAGGTGGTTGTGTCATTACTGTTGTAGTCTTGATTTTATACTTTTGAGTGTCCCTTGCTGGTTTCTGTCCCACAATCTTATTGTGCTCCATATCCGCAAGGTGTGTCTGCTCCCTCAGGCTTGTGTACCCAAATTGCAGACACTTTGGGCTATTTTTCAGCAGGGCACTGTGGAATGATTCCAGATAACCTGAGTTTTACAAAAATAAATGTACAAAGAGAAGCTTGGTTGACTAAAATGATTACATGGTCTGGAAGGTACTATGTGATCCTCATGCTACCTCCAACCACCTGTAACCCCATAACACAAACCATACAAACACTACCTAATTCATATTTATACCATGCTTACTGTAAATTGAGCTATCTTAGCTGTCAGCTTGTAAATATTAAGGCCAACTTACTTTCAACTAGTGCAGAGCTGGGGGTTGGAAGCACGTTGGTGGAATCAGATTATGTACCACCTACAACAAAATAAACAACAATACACTATTTAACCACCCCACTAATTGTATTGATCCCTATTAGACTGGCTAGCTAAGCATACCTAACATAGGCATTTCAAAATTGTCAGGTAACTAGCATCACTAAATTGGTAGCAAGATTGCTAGTCAGCTGAGACCGGCTGAGAACCAACTAACAAACAATAGATAGATTATACACATTCATCATTGCTGCCAACACACAAAAATAGTGAGTTAATTATTTTGAGGGTGGCTACCAAAAAAAAGGATATTCTTTATTTCTGACATGTTTTGTTGGTTATTCTTTATAAAAAACATTTTTGGGCAGAAATGCCTTCTGGAACATGTGAACTTCATGTGCCTTAATATCAAACGTGTATGCCATCTGTAAATACTAATAAAATTTTTAAGATACGGGCCTAGTTAGTTTAGACATGGAAAAAGGCAGGAACCTTTTCGCTAGCCATGATTGGCTGAGATAATGGATGGGCTGGACATGCCAAGAGATGAGTTCAGATTTGTCTGCTATGCAGTACGCTTCTGTCTATTACATGAGCTGCTCAGTATGTGTAGGTAATCAAATCAAATTGTATTAGTCACATGCGCCAAATACAACAGGTGTAGACCTTACAGTGAATGCTTACTTACGAGCCCCTAACCGAATTTAAAAAAAATACGGATCAGAATAAGAGATAAATGTAACAAGTAATTAAGGAGCAGCAGTAAAAAAGAACAATATATGCAGGGGGGTGCCAGTAGTGAGTCAATGTGCGGGGGCACCGTTTCGTTGAGGTAGTCTGTACATACATGTAGGTAGAGTTAATTAAAGTGACAATGCATGGATGACAAGTGGAAGTGGTGTGGGGAGGGGCAATGTGAATAGTCTGGGTAGCCATTTGACTAGATGTTCAGGAGTATTATGGCTTGGGGGTAGGACCTGTTCAGAAGCCTCTTGGTCCTAGACCTGGTGCTCTGGTACAGCTTGCCGTGTGGTAGCAGAGAGAACAGTCATTGACAATTTTTAGGGCCTTACTCTGACACTGCCTGGTATAGAGGTCCTGGATGGCAGGAAGCTTGGCCTCAGTGATGTACTGGGCTGTTCGCACTACCCTATTGCAGTAACTTACGGTCGGAGGCCGAGCAGTTGCCATACCAGGCAGTGATGCAACCAGTCAGGATGGTGCAGCTGTAGAACCTTTTGAGGATCTGAGGACACATGCCAAATCTTTTCAGTCTGACTGTCATGGTGTGCGTGGACCATGTTAGTTTGTTGGTGATGTGGACACCAAGGAACTTGAAGCTCTCAACCTGCTCCACTGAAGCCCCGTTGATGAGAATGGGGGCTTGCTCGGTCCTCTTTTTCCTGTAGTCCACATTCATCTCCTTTCTCTTGATCACGTTGAAGGAGAGGTTGTTGTCCTTGCACATTTCCAGTTCTCTGACCTCCTCCCTAGAGGCCCTAGTGTCTCGTTGTTGTCGGTGATCAGGCCTACCACTGTTGTGTCATCGTCAAATTTAATGATGGTGTTGGAGTTGTGCCTGGCCGTGCAGTCATGAGTGAACAGGGAGTACAGGAGGGGGCTGAGTACACACCTCTGAGGGGCCCCTGTGTTGAGGATCAGGGTGGCAGATGTGTTATTACTTACCCTTACCAACTGGAGGCGGCCCGTGAGGAAGTCCAGATCCAGTTGCAGAGGGAGCTTATTGATGAGCTATGAGGGCACTATGGTGTTGAACGCTGAGCTGTAGCCAATGAATAGCATTCTCACATAGGTGTTCCGTTTGTCCAGGTGGGAAAGGGCAGTGTGGAGTGCAATAGAGACTGCATCATCTGTGGATCTGTTGGAGCGGTATGCAAGTTGGAGTGGGTCCAGGGTTTCTGGGATGATGGTGTTGATGTGAGCAATGACCAGCCTTTCAAAACACTTCATGGCTACAGACCAGAGTGCTACGGGTTACCTTAGTGTTCTTGGGCACAGGCACTATGATGGTCTGCTTACCTCTCAGGGAGAGGTTGAAAATGTCAGTGAAGACACTTGACAGTTGGTCAGCGCATGCTCGCAGTACACGTCCTGGTAATCTGCCTTCTCCGGTAGAAGGCCCTGCCTTTATTTTGTCACACTCACAACCGTAAGCTATTTTTTGTAATTAGCTCACCATTCATTTGTAAATAATGATCTTGATGTAAAAAAAAAAATCTGTAGTAATTCATACAAATTAACTAAAGTTAAGGCTTTGTCAACTATGTCTTATGGTCATTATTTGAACTGACGTTAGCTAGCTAGCTGGAAATGAACCAAAACAAATTGGTTTTAGACACCTGGTTTGCTATATTGACATACAGTGCATTCAGAAAGTATTCAGACCCCTTGACTTTTACAACATTTTGTTAAGTTAGTCTTATTCTAAAATGGATCAAATAAAAAAAATACTCTACACACAATACCCCATAATGACAAAGTGAAAACAGGTTTTTAGAACTTTTGCAAATGTATTAAAGATAAAAAACAGATACCTTATAAACATAAGTATTCAGAACCTTGAGCTCAGATATATCCTGTTTCCATTGATCATTCTTGAGATGTTTCGACAACTTGATTAGAGTCCACCTGTGGTAAATTAAATTGATTGGACATGATTTGGAGAGGCACACGCCTGTCTATATAAGGTCCTACAGTTGACTGGGAGACTTGTCAGGATCGAGGGAAAGATGAACGGAGCAAAGTACAGAGAGATCCTTGATGAAAACCTGCTCCAGAGTGCTCAGGACCTCAGACTGTGGGGAAGGTTTACCTTCCAACAGAACAATGACCCTATGCTCACATTCAATACAACACAGGAGTGGCTTCGGGACAATTCTCTGAATGTCCTTGAGTGGCCCAGTCAGAGCCCAGACTTGAACCCGATAGAACATCTCTGGAGAGACATGAAAATAACTGTGCAGCCACCCTCCCCATACATCCTGACAGAGCATGAGAGGATCTGCAGAGAAGAATGGGAGAAACTGCCCAAATACAGGTGTGCCAAGCTTGCAGTGCCATACCCAAGAACATTCAAGGCTGTAATCGCTGCCAAACGTTCTTCAACAATGTACTGAGTAAACGGTCTGAATACTTATATAAATTTAATATCAGTTTTTATTTTTAATATTTTCAAAAATGTCTAAACACCTGTTTTTGCTTTGTCATCATGTGGTATTGTGTTTAGATTGATGAGAAAACAAAACTAACCAATTTAATCAAATTTAGAATAAGGCTGTAATGTAACAATATGTGGAAAAAGTTGATTGGTCTGAATATTTCCTAAATTAATTTTTAAACGGATTGGTTTATTGGTGTTAAAATGCACCAGGACCACCAGGCTGCTGATGTCATGTAGCTTGTCGTTTTTGTGTTTATACTTTTTCATAATGACAACGACAAGTTTGATGTTAGACAACAATAGAAACTTCATGTGTCATTGCAACAACTGTCAAAAGACATAGTATAAACAAGCCTTTAGTCTTGAAATCTTTTGTTGTTTAGTACACTACCGTCATACTCACCCTGTTTAGCACATGGCCTCAGAAGTGAATCCTTAAAGAAATGGCTTAAGAGGGTGTGAACGATGCTGCATGGGTGTAGACAAAGAAGAGCTCTCCAGAAGGTGTACCAAAACATTCAAGGGCCATTCAAACCCCAAAAGTGGGGTTACAAGTTTATCAACTTTCAAAGCAGATTTATTTCCCATTGTTCCTCAACTGTAGTGTATGATATACTATTTTCTAGCTCTGAGTCTCTACTTTTATCCAATGTAAAAAACACAATTTCAAATTTTGCAACACAAGACCAAGTCGGTCGGTAACATTAGCTTGCTTATGTTAGCTAACGACAGTCAAAGATTGAACGAACAAACACACATGTTTACTCTCCTGAAGGTAGGAACCAGTCTAGCAGTAACTACCATGGCTTAGGCAAAATTGATTGACAGTATGATTTAGCTGATGGCTTTCAGAGTTCAATACTAGACTGTATCGTTAGCAAGGTAGCTAATTTACCCATCTACGCTAGCAAGCTAGCTAACGTTAGGTTAGCTCTAATTGAGAATCTTCAGTTTATTTTGTGAAAGAAAAACATCGCTGGTGTTGCATCATTTCTCAGCTGTCGTCGAAATGGATTCCCCAACAGTTTAGCCTGAAGATCCATTTGATAGTCTGATCACCGCATCATTCTTGATAGCTGCAAGCCATTGGCAGAATTGGGGTGAATCTCTTGTAGGTAGAATGGTGAAAGATAACACATTTTTGCACTTGTTTGTAATTAGCACAGCCAGGCACAGAACACCAAACAGGCATGATGACAAACAGAAAAACAAAAGTGTTCAAAAAAAATCTTGCCTAGAGAACAATGCCATTATTCAAGTTTGTGGGCACGCACCCTCTACCTATTGGGCAGTATAAGCATTCTCCATTAATGCCGGATTTTGAGGTTCTATGAGCACCAATACACAGGGATTCGAAACTTCCCGATTCTACCAGTGAAATGAAAATGTGCTAGTTCTAGCTTGTGGTTTGGATAATTGTGATGTTTATGAGAAAAACATAATGTTGTTAATATAGTAATGACAGAGCCAGTGTGAAATTCTCCTTTAATGGCCACATTTTTTATACATGGTGTAGAGCGTATATAGCAACACAAAGCCTCAGTTTTTGGGCTTCGCTCCTGCCCTTTGTGATCTGTTTGATTATAACCGTGCCCCAGAGGTTTCCCTCATGCCTATATCCCTGTGTCCTGTTGCGCACAGTAATGTGTTTCTCACCAAGTAATTAAGCATCCTGGGTGAGGAGGCCTGTTCAATGGGACTGATCAGCTGTTATGGAACACATATCTCATTACAGACTGAGGACTCCATCCCATCTCCCCTCTTCTTCCAACTCTCTCCTAGTGATTGGTATATGCAGGAGTGAGAGAGAAAAAGAGAGTGGAAGAGGTATAGGGGGTAGAAGGAGAAAAGGAGAGAGAGAGAGACCCCAGAGGCAGTACATGTAATGCATTAGCACAACTATCCTGTGTGATGTGAATGCATTGTACCTGGACGATCTTGGTTGATTTCCTTAGCCTGCTGTGATCTGACATAAAGTATAGAACCAGTTTACCACAGCTCTCTTGTCTAAATACATACAGTACATTATAGAATTTCGATAAGGGGGCATTTTTATGTATTTTGAATGTAAGGAAAATTAGAACAGACTAGAACAGAATGTACCTTCGAGACAACCCACTAGGCGCAGACGTATTTCATTGAAATTACGTGGACACAACAATGATATGTGCCCAGTGGGAAGGAATTGACATAGAATTGACTGAATTGCAGATGAACTTGAAACAGAAGGGGCGAGAGCCTTAGGATGTTATAATGCAGTTGGGAAACAGAGATAAACCAATACTGAATACTGTACACAGTTCTGTGCTAAATATGCTAGATTGGGGCAAAGTTCTCCACAATATGAATTAGTTACATTTGTATTTGTACACAGACGCACACAGGCACGCACACAAACACAGAGATAACAGCCCACATGCACACATTCATTGTATGTGCAGTATGATTATCACCTCACCTGCAATGAACCTGATGCTGCGATGTTCAGAGCATGCTGTGTCATTTGCTTGATCTACTATTCAATTGTAATATGTTGAAGTACGTGGCCCTACTTCACGTCTCCTTTCACAAGAAGAGGAAAGACAGAGTAGACCCCACTGACCCTCTCTGAGAGTCAGCCAGTCAGTCATCAGTCAGTATGGCGGGGTCCGGCTAGGGTTACTGCCTTCCTCATGATGGATTCTTTCACCAGGATTTGATCTGTTACAGAGGGTCACTGTGAAAAAATACAACAGCAAAAGGATGGTCTGGACGGAGGAGAAGGAAAAAGATGGCGGGATGGTAGGATTGAGGGTCGAGAGAGAGAGAGAGAGAGAGCTTATTGGTTCTGTACGGCAGATCCATTTATAGAAGCCAATTAGGAAATCCCTCGAGCGAGTGTCATTACAAACAGCTGTTTACAGTGGCTGAGCCTCTGATTATAGATACATAACAGACTGTGTCTGTGTGGCATTTACATATGGGTATCTGTGTCATGATGATTACGATTACTATTTAGTAGCTGTGTTTGTACAGTTACAAGTGAGTTTATACTGTATGTGTGACATGTACTACATTAGTAACCATGTACTTTATGTTGAATCTTCTCAAACATTTAGGATATAAACAATGTAGGGTAGTCATGTGATATGGTCTAATCTCAGTTGTGGTTCCCCTGAAGGTTATGTACAAGGCGGGTGTCCTGTCTTGTTTGGTTGGAACAGTACACAGCCATGCTGTGAACTCCGAGACTGGCAGCTCTGTCAGTAAATTGTGATCTTAACAATGTGTGTCTCTTGTGACAAAGGACTGGTATAATATACTGACAGCTGCTCTCTGTGCCAATCCAAACTCGACCTGTCCTGTCAGTAAAGAGTGGTGTGGTGCTAGACCATACAGACTCACACTTACACACACACACTATATGCAGTAATGCTGGACCTAATCAGGTTTTAGACTTGAGTATAATCAAAACATATGTGTTTTGTTCCCATTCTGCGACAAGTAGTACTTTTCCTGGAGTGCAACTAAAACATTGGTTCAATTAGCAAGAAGTGGTTAAGCAGAATAACAACGTGGTCCTATAAGCTAAGGACACGTTAAAATATGGAGCCCAGATGAAAAATTACACAGCAGACAAATTAAACCGTGTTGGATTTGAGATTGAAAAGTGGAACTAAGTTAATTATTGAAGGAGGCTCTGATTCTGGATGTCTGGGGAATGAAATGCGGTGGGAGTAAATAGTTAAGACATGGCTCAAGGGTATAGAAGGCTCTCTCTAGCGCCTGTAAATTGAAAATACATAATCATAATGCTGACAGTTGCCTTGGAGTAAATAAGGGGGAGAAGAGCAAGGCCATTACTCATACATGACCTCACTGGAAATAGGGTTCATCCAGACGGCCAAGGGGGAGGTTAGGTTAGCATGCTCTTACCACAGACTGGCACTTTAAAGACAGGGTTGTGGCATCCAGACTCTGAGTGTACTAAGTTAAATGTAGAGTTACTGAAGGGGGAGGTGTGACTGGAGATGTTTCCTCCATGTTGATAATTGACATAAGAATAAAAAAGACATTTCCAGTTGAATGATCAGTCCTCAAAAGTGGACTATGGGCCACATTTCATAAGCGTTCTACCTTTTTTACATGGGGGAAAAACAAGAAGGCTACACCATAAAGCTGTATTTATTAAGTCATATACAGTAAACAGTGTCTTACATTGTTGTTATAGCGTCTATGTTTACTTACTTCCGGAAGAAACAGGTGCAAACTATGTGCATCCCAGCTGCTCATATTTACCCCAGTGACAACAGTTACAGTTATTTACCTCCCATGTGATCATTTGTATGAATCAAGTGTGATGATTGATTTGACCTTTCACACCAGCTATTAACCTAAAATCAATATTCAATTATATTGTGCATTGAACAACTTCAAAGTATAAAAAACTGATATACAGTATATTACGTCTCTTTGATAAACACCAATGCAAGAACCCTGGTGATTTTTATGTTTTGGGATCTTTCAACTCAATCATTTCTGCATACTTAGTCTCAGAAGTCAAATTAACTTGTTTTTTTACAGCGTGTACCATGGATTTTGTTTAAGGGAATTATACGTGCATTGATCCAACGTATTGACGTGCTTACAGTAACAACTGAATCAAAATCAGGAAGGTTAATTAATATGACGAGATATCACCACATACCGATATTTAATGACGCAAAAAAGCAGTCGTGTGGAAAGTCCATACTAATTAATAATCCTAATTTGAAAAGAAAAAGTAATGATTTTAGGCAATAGACGTCAATGCTCTCTGCTAGATACCATCATAGCTTTGCTGGAATCGTTAAGTGCCGATTACTCTTCCTTCGAGATGAAGCATGTTGCCGCAATTAGATGGGCAATTTAATCTGATGAAAGGCAAGGAAGATGATGATACCGCCTGGAGAGATTGCATGCCTTGCCATTTAAGGAGAGCAATGAAAATGACAATTTACTTAGCTAGACAGTGATGAGCAAACCGCAATCTGAACACTTCAACTCTGGCCGACAGTATACAGCGAAGCCCTGATTGTCTCTACAGTTCAGGTCTGCAGTCAATCACTGCTGAGCTGGTAGAAAGGAAGAAATATGGGAGAAAGACAATATTGCAAGAGTTTTAAGTGAATGTCTCATATTATTTTCTCATGGGCAGGAAGTGGCAACCAAAATATCCCAAAACCACATTGCAATTATCATTCTTGCAAACCTGACTAGACAATGACAATCTAAACCTCTGACGGACACTGTCACAGGATCATCTTGGTGCAGCTAGGGGGACAAATGGTTTAATTTAGGGAGAGAGGAATGCTGCAGCACGACAATTGCGTTTGATTTGATTGAGACGCCTCAATCCATTACACAAACAACTGTTGACAAGCACCTCCTTGAGAGCGGCTCCTCATTTCATTCCTGCCACGTTGATAAGTATTGGTAGGGAAATACGTGGGAATGATTCTCATTGCCTCATCGTGTGGTAAGTGGCGGTAGGCCGTGGTGCGGCGCTAATCAGTAAACAGATATGACAGCGCTCAGCGAGGGGGCCAGTGAGGCAGCCATTTTAATCTCCCCAGGCAGCCGAATCTGGTGAGCACACCTCCATGTGTGTTTGCTCTGAAGCAGCCTTTGCAGCTCCCACACTCAGGAGAAAAGTTTAATATAATTCCTACACTTTGAGAGATCTCATCTTTTTAAATCTATGCTAAGTGTGGTGTGGTCCAGGCCTCCCTTAGAGAGCAGTGGTAATGAGCAGAGGAAAGGTGCACTGGAATAACTAACATTCCTTTACCTCTCAAGCCAAACGGAGGAGTCTCTCCTCAGGTAAGAAAAACACAAAAAGTTGTTTACGTGTTCTTCAGTCTCATTACCTTAAGAGTTGAAGGTCAGACACCGCCCTCTGCCTGGGCATATTCATTTTGTCGAGATGGGGCTTTCAAAAACTGATTTGCCCATAATCTTGAATGTCAACGCTGCCCTTAGAAAAGTGGAGTGGGGTCAGAACACACTGATCCAGAGAGTGGGAAAGGCCATGTTTGGAATAGTAGAGGAAATCTGAGATACACGTTGATAACATTTCTCTGCCACTCCAAAAGTCTGGCAGGAATCGGTAAAAGTGTATACCTCACAAATTCATTGAGCCTAATGAAAAATTCAGTACTTATGATGACCAACTTGATTATGATATTGAATAGTCAAACACATCCTAGAATATAGCTAGGGCCAAAGTCCTAAGTTCATAATGAATACTAGCCCAAGGGTGAAAGCTACCTCACCTGCAAGTCAAATAGACCAGGACAGTCAACGGACAAAGGACCTGTTTAATAATTTAATCATGACCCTGTCACTGGATCCTCATCGCTGTTTGCTACTCCCTACCTAAATTATAGCAGGGAGGATAACATTGCCTTCCTTCACACTGATTACACCATTATAGAACTGATCAGAAAATATAACTTTGAACAGCCCAATCATGACACGTGCGCTGCTGTCACTGAGAAGTTGTGCTGAATCTGAAGACTACATACAGTACTGTACGTCCAGAATGATATAGTTCCAGACAGCGGAATTGATGTGCACAGCAGTGTCCCTGGATGGAGAGAGTTGTTTTTTATGGCAGTCCAGTTATGAAAATCCAGTGCAAAACCTGCTATCTGCATCTATAGAAATTAGGCCTATGTACTGTTGAGCAAATTCATGTCACACGTACAGTGAGTAGAGTACAGTATTCCCTCACAAGTGTGCATATAATCAAAATGTACACACAGACACACACACTCAAACACACATAAGCACAATGTCATTGCATTTTTAATACCCAATGACAATCTCTTTGAAAACCTTGTATTTTGGAGGCTAGCAGAGACAGAGGAGAAAGCAAGCTAACACCCAGTTGATCAGACATATTTCAGCGGTGAGGAGGAGCCGCTTGTGTGTGTATCAGCCATGTGCTAGGCTGCTGATAAGAAAGCGGGCTTGAGATGTCATTGGTCATGGGGGATGGACCAGAGACTGTGTCTCCTGTCAGGTCCCTGGAGCAGACCCCGGTTCAGTCACTCCACCCAAAGGTAAAGGGATAACGCTCCCCGCCACGCATTTATTACCATATCTTACAGCGCTGCTCTGCCATTCATGAACAGGCTCTCTCTCTCTTTCCCCCTCCCTCTTACACGCTCTTGTTTTCTCTCTCCCCCTCAGGTACTGCGGTGCCTCCCAGGAACAGTTCAGATAGTCAGAAATCACATTAACCTTTAAATGCTAAAAATCAATGCCCCATTGTTAATTTGTGCTAATTCGCTTCCAATTAGTCTTACAATATTTTTTTCACCCCTTATTTAAATGTTTTTGTTGTTGTCTCTGTTTCCAGTTCATTGAAACATATGGCCATTACACTGACCCTGTACCCCTGTAATCTTCTGCACAGGCTATGGTTGGCTGACTAAACAGTATTTGTGTTTCCACTGATCAGCCTTCAACTAGCCTCTCTGTCCTGGCATGTCAACCTGCAGACAACAGGTAAGTACCCAGAGCTCTACCTGTTTATACTTTGTCTACTCTCTATGGCCGCTTGTAATCTGTATACACGCGGCGATTGTCATTGACTGGATGAATCACTCACTCACGAGTCCCACTCAACACCTGCAAACTCTGGTCCCAAGGGTACAGGGTCTTTACGAGATCTACAGTATCCTGCATCACCATCCACATCAAGTACAACAAATTACATGCCAAAACGACCAAATATATCTGCCCTGCCAGGCAGCATCACCTTCTGACAAATGAGCCCCAGAATTCCAGTGAGTTCAGTATGCCCTGTTCTGTTCTGCCATAGCAGCCAGCGGAATCAATAATGGACTTGAATCAGAGATGTCTGCGCAGGGCTCAGTGAGCCAGCATGTGTATTGTGCCAGACGCCTCGTGCTTCTTTGCGTGAGACTCACTGCCAGGGCTCCATAAGCAGAGTAAATGCATTAGCCATGACACAACGTCACCATCAAAAGGTTTCCCGGCGCAATAAAGGTGCAGGATCTACTTGACTGTTTTACGACATACAAAGGGGAAGGATTTCAATTCTGCCTGTTCCACCTTTGCAAGAGCACTTGGCCCCGATGTACCTTCGAGTGGAGACAGAGTCCCTGGTGTTTGAGACCATTTTCCTGATGAACCGGAAGGACGGCCTCGTGATGTTGATTTTGGGGTCACCTCTAAGTCGCATGCATTATTCAACCTAGTCAAAAAAGGAAACATTTGGTGTGTGGGGGGTGGGGCAGGGTGTGTGGGTGTGTGCACGTGTGTGTCAAATATAGCATATCTACTATAGATAGTATTCAGGGGCGTCATGTACACGTTATTTTAGAGGGGGCATGAAATACATGAGTTTAGGGGGGGTGGAGGTTGGAAACATTTTCAAACACCTTTTTTTTGCGTTCTAGAGCCACAATCAAAATGTATGTCTTTCTGCATAGGTAATCGAAGCATTACCCTTTACCTGTTCAACTGTAATTTTATTGAGGGTGTCATTTTGACTGTTGTAATTCCAACATCTCAATTTACTGCACAAACATGCCAAGGATATTACATGGGTCTTTCTATTTAATTTCATCAAGCCATGACAACCACCACCTCAGATTGTTCTGAAATGGTTTATGTAGTTAGAAACAGATAAAATAAGCATTGCTGCAAAATTATTTTGTTGAAAGACAATTTGAACTCTGAGAAATTAAGCTAAGTGATTGCACCGGAATTGGCCATTTCAATTTATACGATTCATATAATATTCAACTAATATAGTGGATATTTAGTCCAAATTGGACATTGTGTAATACAGGTTTTGAATGTTATATGAATCCTATAAACTTAAATGGCCGATTTGGGTGCAATCCATTAGCTAATTGCTCAAAGCAAAATGTATCTTTCAACAAAATAATCTTTCAGGAATGCTAATCTTATCAATTTCCCACCACTCCAGATATTCACATTAAGCAGGACAAATCTTTTAACTTCCTCTAAGATATTCAGGTATACAGCTGAAGACGGAAGTTTACATACAGCTTAGCCAAATACATTTAAACTCAGTTTTTCACAGTTCCTGACATTGAATCCTAGTAAGAATTCCCTGTCTTAGGCCAGTTAGGATCAACGCTTTATTTTAAGAATGTGAATGTCAGAATCATAGTAGGGATAATGATTTATTTCAGATTTTATTTCTTTCATCACATTCCCAGTGGGTAAGAAGTTTACATACACTCAATTAGTATTTGGTAGCATTGCCTTTAAATTGTTTAACTTTAGTCAAACGTTTTGGGTAGCCTTCCACAAGCTTCCCACAATAAATTGGGTGAATTTTGGCCTATTTCCTCCTGACAGAGCTGGTGCAACTGAGTCAGGTTTGTAGGCCTCCTTGCTTGCACGTGCTTTTTCAGTTCTGCTCACAAATGTTCAATGGGATTGAGGTCAGGGCTTTGTGATGGCCACTCCAATATCTTGACTTTGTTGTCCTTAAGCCATTTTGCCACAACTTTGGAAGTATGCTTGGGGTTATTGTCCATTTGGAAGACCCATTTGCAACCAAGCTATAACTGATGTCTTGAGATGTTGCTTCAATATATCCACATCATTTTCCAGCCTCATGATGCCATCTATTTTGTGAAGTGCCCCAGTCCCTCCTGCAACAAAGCACCTCCACAACATGATGCTGTCACCCCCGTGCTTCACAGTTGGGATGGTGTTCTTGGCTTGCAAGCATCCCCCTTTTCCTCCAAACATAACAATGTTCATTATGGCCAAACAGTTATTTTTTGTTTCATCAGACCAGAGGACATTTCTCCAAAAAGTACGATCTTTGTCCTCATGTGCAGTTGCAAATCGTAGTCTGGCTTTTTGATGGCGGTTTTGGAGCAGTGGCTTCTTCCTTGCTAAGCGGCCTTTCAGGTTATGTCGATATAGGACTCGTTTTACTGTGGATATAGATACTTTTGTACCCGTTTCCTCCAGCATCTTCACAGGGTCCTTTGCTGTTGTTCTGGGGTTGATTTTCACCTTTTCGCACCAAAGTACATTCATCTCTAGGAGACAGAACGCGTCTCCTTCCTGAGCAGTATGACGGCTGCGTGGTCCCATGGTGTTTATACTTGCGTACTGTTGTTGGTACAGATGAACGTGCTACCTTCAGGCGTTTGGAAATTGCTCCCAAGGATGAACCAGACTTGTGGAGGTCTTCAATTTATTTTCTGAGGTCTTGGTTGATTTCTTTTGATTTTCCCATGATGACAAGCAAAGAGGCACTGAGTTTGAAGGTAAGCCTTGAAATGCATCCACAGGTACACCTGCAATTGACTCAAATTATGTAATTTAGCCTTTCAGATGCTTCTACAGGCATGACATCATTTCCTGGAATTTTCCAAGCTGTTTAACGGCACAGTCAACTTAGTGTATGTACACTTCTGACCCATTGGAGTTGTGATACAGTGAATAATAAGTGAAATTATCTGTCTATAAACAATTACTTGTGTCATGCACAAAGTAGATGTCCTAACCAAAACTATAGTTTGTTATAAAGAAATGTGTGGAGTGGTTGAAAAACGAGTTTGAATGACTCCAACCTAAGTGCATGTAAGTGCATGTACATTTCTGACTGTATATTTTCTCCCCTTCACTGACTGACATTAAGGATTGTACCCTTTTTTTCAATTTTCGCATAAAATGACAAACCCAAATCTGACTGCCTGTAGCTCAGAACCTGAAGCAAGGATATGCATATTTTTAATACCATTTGAGTGGAAATTAGAAATGAATGTAGGATAATATAACACATTAGATCTGGTCAAAGATAATACTTTTTTGTTCCATCATCTTTCAAATGCAAGAGAAAGGTCATAATATATTATTGCAGTTTAGGCGCAATTCAAATCTTGCAGTGTGTGTGCAAAGTTTCAGATTGATCCAGTGAAGCATGGCAATACTGGACAATAATTTGTATCAAGTCTGCCCAAATGTGCCGAATTGGTCAATGGATACATTTTCAACTATGTGCCTATAGAGAACATACAGTAATGATATGGTAATACAACATTTAAATTTACATATGCTACATTTTATCTCTGGGATTACTGAATGTAAGTACAAGATTACTGAATGTAAGTACATTATTTACCTTCAGATGTGAATGTATCAAACCAGTTGCCGTGATAAAAGTTGTTGTTGTTATGCACTCTCCTCAAACAATAGCATGGAATTTTGTCACTGTTATAGCTACTGTAAATTGGACAGTACAGTTAGATTAACAATAATTTAAGCTTTCTGTCCATATAAGACATGTCTATGTCCTGGAAAGTGTGTTGTTACTTACAACTGTCTAGAGCTAGAGGTTAAATATTTGCTGAACGTGGATCTGCATGGCACGTAGGCTTCCATATATGTGCACTCTTCGAATGAGATTGTCTTCCCCCAGGCTGGAGACTCCTTCTTCCCCTCTCTCCCTCTCTCCCCCTTCTCTCTTTCTGTTTACCGCTTCCTTCTCTCTCTCAATCTCTCTTTCTCTAACTCTTCCTCTCCCCTTCTATCTCTCTATATCCCCCTTCCTTAGTCTCTTCATCTCTCTCTTTTTTGCTCCCACTCTCCCTCTCTTAGCCATTAGCACCTACACTCTCTTTAGCTAATAGTTGATTGTCTGCCTGCTTCTCCGATGGGACTATTAGGCTGTGAGCTGCAACAATGGGAATCACAGCACCACAGTGTAATGTGAAGAGCTCCCTCCTATCAATTCCAAGAAACAATAAAGGAGAAAAAACTAATTTCAAACAGTTATAATTAAATGACACAGCCAGGTTGATTTTCCTTGGACCATTGTAAATTTAACTTGCATAAATGCATGACGAAAACCTCTTAACTGCGATACCTAAGAAGCTAGAAAGCTTTAAAAACAACTTGACATTCCTTTCAAGTTGGCTGCCTATTGGCATGCCGTGTAGATTTGTAGTGGTTGTAAATTTGTATGAGAAAAGAGAAATATGAAATATGAAGCTTGAAGTGGATCAGGTTTTTTCTGCAATTATAACTCACGTTGATGTACTGAGGTAACTATATAGAAAAGGTGACAAAGTACAGTATTGATGTGTAGGGGAACGGACACAGGAAAACCTTTGGCACTTGTCAACAATCCGGAAAATAAAAAGTATGAAGCGCCTCCTTCTACATATTTAAACAGAATAATAACACTAATAAACTGCATTTCACAATTTATCAAATAGAACTGGTAGCAAGTGTCCTCACTTAAGTCAACATTCCGACATTTCTTCATGGTGGTTCCCATGTAAATTGCCTTCTCAATGAGAGGCACAAAAAAAAAGCTAACAACTCGACAAAAATAAAATACAGCATACCAATAAATAGACACGCTATTGAAGGGAGTTCTTGTTTGGCGTCAAATCACACCACTGCTCCAAATTCATCCTCATTAGTTTCCCATGATGAGCTAAATGAGCAATCCATTCAGATGGCCACTGGTCTGGCACCCAGGTCTCCTGGCATGGCTGTAGAAGCCTCCTGATGGGCACAGTGAAACGAGTACAGGCATATCCATCATGAGAGGAAGGAGAGAGCGAGGGATCCCTCCCCCTGCCAAGAAGCATGTTCTCTAAGATCACTAGTTCTTCATTGTAAAATACCCATAATGTTACAGTGTTAATGGGCCTTCAGTTACACTGGGATCAGAAGCACTGGCAGGAGGAGAGACTGTCTCCTGAGTGGTTTGGGATGCTGTATACACTATTCTGTGGTTTATATTAGTCTATCATTAACTCAAGCCTGGTCACCAATTAGAGAATTGGAATAGTTATCCTACAAGTCATATACCCAGGCATAACTGGTATGTATCATGGTGCCGGAAAAGATGGCTGACGTTTTACGTGCCCCTTAACCAGCTGTGTTTTTTACATAGTTTTTGTTGTTGTTTAAAACGTATATTTTTTACTTATTCTGTACAGAATGTTGCTGCTCTTGTGATCGAAAATAACTTCTGGACATCAGAACAGCGATTACTCACCACGAACTGGCAGAATATTTTAATTCCTTTATGTAAAGGACATACAGGCTCAAATCCCTGTCATTTGTGTGAAGAGAAGATGAAGAAAAAGAGGACGGAGGTCGGGTTGCCTTCTGAGAATTTGTAGGCGATCAAATAAACCCCCACTGCCTTCTGTTCTACTGCTTCAAGAGGGCCACCATTGTTCCTATTCCCAAGAAAGCTAAGGTAACTGAGCTAAATGACTATCGCCCCGTAGCACTCACTTCCGTCATAATGAAATGCTTTGAGAGACTAGTCAAGGACCATATCACCTCCACCCTACCTGACACCCTAGGCAGCCCCATATCCACATCGATGGGACAGTAGTGGAGAAGGTGGAAAGTTTTAAGTTCCTCGGCGTACACATCACGGACAAACTGAAATGGTCCACAAACACAGACAGAGTGGTGAAGAAGGCGCAGCAGCGCCTCTTCAACCTCAGGAGGCTGAAGAAATTTGACTTGTCACCAAAAAACACAAACTTCTACAGATGCACAATCGAGGGCATCATGTCGGGCTGTGTCACTGCATGGTACGGCAACTGCTCAGCCCACAACCGTAAGGTTCTCCAGAGGGTAGTAAGGTCTGCACAACGCGTCACTGGGGCAAACTACCTGCCCTCCAGGACACCTACACCACCCAAGCCACTGCCTGTTCATCCCCCTATCATCCAGAAGGCGAGGTCAGTACAGGTGCATCAAAGCTGGGACTGAGAGACTGAAAAACAGCTTCTATCTCAAGGCCATCAGACTGTTAAACAGCCATCACTAACATTGAGTGGCTGCTGCCAACGTACTGACTCAAATCTCTAGCCACTTTAATAATTAAAAATGGATATAATAAATGTATCACTAGCCACTTTAAACAATGCCACTTTATATAATGTTTAAATACCCTACATTACTCATCTCATATGTATATACTGTACTCTATACCATCTACTGTATCTTGCAGTTCGGCCATCGTTCATCCATATATTCTTATTCATTCCTTTACACTTGTGTGTATAAGGTAGTTGTGAAATTGTTAGATTACTTATTACTGCATGGTCAGAACTAGAAGCACAAGCATTTCGCTACTCTCGCATCAACATCTGCTAACCATGTGTATTATTAGAAAATGGAAGAAGTTCAAGATGACGGCCAATCACCCTCGGTCTGGGGCTCCATGCAAGATCTCACCTCATTGGGCATCAATGATCATGAGGAAGGTGAGGTATCAGCCCAGAACTACACGGCAGGACCTGGTCAATGACCTGAAGAGAGCTGGGACCACAGTCTCAAAGAAAACTATTAGTAACACACTATGCCGTCATGGATTAAAATCCTGCAGCGCACGCAAGGTACCCCTGCTCAAGCCAGCGCATGTCCAGGCCCGTCTGAAGTTTGATCCAGAGGAGGAATGGGAGAAGGTCATGTGGTCTGATGAGACAAAAATATAGCTTTTTGGTCTAAACTCCACTCGCCGTGTTTGGAGGAAGAAGAAGGATGAGTACAACCCCAAGAACACCATCCCAACCATGAAGCATGGAGGTGGAAACATCATTCTTTGGGGATGCTTTTCTGCAAAGGTGACAGGACAACTGCACCGTATTGAGGGGAGGATGGATGGGGCCATGTATCGCAAGATCTTGGCCACAACCTCCTTCCCTCAGTAAGAGCATTGCAGATGGGTTGTAGCTGGGTCTTCCCAAAACACACAGCCAGGGCAACTTAGGAGTGGCTCCGTAAGAAGCATCTCAAGGTCCTGGAGTGGCCTAGCCAGTCTCTAGACCTGAACCCAATAGAAAAACTTTGGAGGGAGCTGAAAGTCCGTATTGCGCAGCAACAGTCCCGAAACCTGAAGAATCTGGAGAATGTCTGTATGGAGGAGTGTGCCAAAATCCCTGCTGCAGTGTGTGCAAACCTGGTCAAGAACTAAAGGAAACGTATGATCTCTGTAATTGCAAACAAAGGTTTCTGTACCAAAAAATATGTTCTGCTTTTCTGATGTATCAAATACTTATGTCATGCAATAAAATGCAAATGAATTACTTAAAAATCATACAATGTGATATTCTGGATTTTTGTTTTAGATTCCGTCTCTCACAGTTGAAGTGTACCTATGAAAAAAATGACAGACCTTTACATGCTTTGTAAGTAGGAAAACCTGCAAAATCGGCAGTGTATCAAATACTTGTTCTCCCCACTGTACCACCACAGACCGATGCTGGCACTAAGACCGCACTCAATGAGCTTCATTCAGCAATAACCACACAGGAAAACGCTCACCCAGAGGCGGCACTCCTAGTGGCCAGGGACTTAAATGCAGGGAAACTTAAATCCGTTTGACCTAATTTCTATCAGCATGTTAAATGTGCAACAAGAGGGAAAACAACTTTAGGCCATCTTTTCTCCTCACACAGGGACGCGTACAAAGCTCTCCCTGTCACGAACCTTGCCGAAGACGGTGCCTCTTCCTGTTCGGGCGGTGCTCGGCGGTCGTCGTCGCCGGCCTATTAGCTGCCATCGATTTCCTTTCCGTTTGTTTTTGGTTATTGGGTAATTGGGTACACCTGTTTTGTATTAGGTTTGTTTGTATGGTATTTAAGGGCACTAGGCCTGCTGGGTATTTGTGCGGGCTTGTTTGTGTTACTCAGTGTTTGATGGTGTGAGTTAATTGTACATTTATTCTCCGGACTATTTTGTCCTGTTGTTTGGACCGGCAACCTATTATACGCCCTGTGTGTTGGCGTGACTGTTTTGTTGCACTGGGGAATAAATTTGAAGGAAAGACTGAACCCTGCTCTCTGCGCCTGATTCCACCCACCACCACTCCTAATTGATCGTAACACTCCCTTGCCCTCCATTTGGCAAATCTGACCATAATTCTATCCTCCTAATTCCTGTTTACAAGCAAAAATTAAAGCAGGAAGCACCAGTGACTCAGTCAATAAAAAAGTGGTCAGATGAAGCAGATGCTACACTACAGGACTATTTTGCTAGCACAGACTGGAATATGTTCCAGGATTCTTCTGATGGCATTGGGGGGTACACCACATCAGTCATTGGCATCATCAAAAAGTGCATCGATGACATCGTCCCCACAGTGACCGCATGTACATAACCCTACCAGAAGCCATGGATTACAGGCAACATCCACACTGAGCTAAAGGCTAGAGCTGCCGCTTTCAAGGAGTGGGACTCTAACCCGGAAGCTTAAAAGAAATTCCGCTATGCCCTCCGTCGAACCCTCAAACAGGCAAACCGTCAATACAGGACTAAGATGGAATCGTACTACACCGGCTCCAACACTCGTCGGATGTGGCAGGGCTTGCAAACAATTGCAGACTACAAATGTAAGCACAGCCAAGAGCCTCCCAGTGACACAAACCAACCAGACTAACTGAACTACTTCTATGCTCGCTTCGAGGCAAATAACACTGAAACATGCACAAGAGCGCCAGCTGTTCCGGACGACTGTGTGATTACACTCTCTGCAACCAATATGAGTAAGACCTTTAAACAGGTCAACATTCACAAGTCCGCAGCAGATGATGGATTACCAGGGCGTGTACTGCGAGCATGCGCTGACCAACTGGCAAGTGTCTTCACTGACATTTTCAACCTCTCCCTGTCCGAGTCTGTAATACCAACATGTTTTAAGCAGACCACCATAGTGCCTAAGAACACTAAGGTAACCTGCCTAAATGACTACCGACCCGTAGCACTCACATCTGTAGCCATGAAGTGCTTTGAAAGGCTAGTCATGGCTCACATCAACACCATTATCCCAGAAACCCTAGACCCACTAGAATTTGCATACCGCCCCAACAGATCCACAGATGATGCAATCTCTATTGCACTCCACATTGCCCTTTACCACCTGGACTAAAGGAACCATTATGTGAGAATTCCATTCATTCATCACAGCTCAGCGTTCAACACCATAGTGCCCTCATAGCTCATCAATAAGCTAAGGATCCTGGGACTAAACACCACCCAGTGCAACTGGATCCTGGACTTCCTGACGGGCCGCCCCCAGGTGGTAAGGGTAGGTAACAACACATCCGCCACGCTGATCCTCAACACAGGGGCCCCTCAGGAGTGCGTTCTCAGTCCTCTCCTGTACTCCCTGTTCACTCATGACTGCACGGCCAGGCACGACTCCAACACCATCATTTAGTTTGCTGACTACACAACAACGGAAGGCCTGATCACCGACAATGACAAGACAGCCTCTAGGGAGGAGGTCAGAGACCTGGCCATGTGGTGCCAGGACAACAACCTCTCCCTCAACATTATCAAGACAGAGGACTACAGGAAAAGGAGGACCAAGCACACCCCCATTCTCATCAACGGGGCTGTAGTGGAGCAGGTTGAGAACTTCAAGTCCACATCACCAACAAACTAACATGGTCCAAGCGAACCAAGACAGTGGTGAAGAGGGCACGACAAAACCTATTCCCCCCTCAGGAGACTGAAAAGATTTAGTATGAGTCCTCAGATCTTCAAAATGTTCTGCAATTGTACCATCAAGAGCATCCAGACAAGTTGCATCACTGCCTGGTATGGCAACTGCTCGCCTCCGACCACAAGGCCCTACAGAGGGTAGTGCGTATGGCCCAATACATCACTGTGGCCAAGCTTCCTGCCATCCAGGACTTCTATTCAAGGCAGTGTCAGAGGAAGGCCCTAAAAATTGTCAAAGTCTCCAGCCACCCTAGTCATAGACTGTTCTCTCCGCTACCGCACGGCAGTCTGAACCGGAGTGCCCAGTCTAGGTCCAAGAGGCTTCTAAACAGTTTCTACCCCCAAGCCAAAAGGCCCCTGAACATCCAATCAACTGGCTACCCAGACTATTTGCATTCATATTTTTTTAACTCCATTGTTGGTTAGGGGCTTGTAAGTAAGCATTTCATTTGCATTCGTGGCATGTGACTAATAACATTTTATTTGAACTGTAAGCAATTGATATATATGTAACAGATGTGATCGTATTTCATAACTATTGTGTTATGTTTTTAAAGAAAGGACTGCCCAGCCAGCAATCCCAGTCGATTGGTGTTAATTCTGACAATAGACACAAGGAAGCACATTACATGTGCAGGACAACAGTATCTTGATGGCTGTAGATTTGTGATTCATCTGTTAGCATGGAAATAACTGTGAATTACCAGGGACCTAATGCAACCATTGCAATTAGAGCATGCTAGCTAACTCGCTCTTAAAGCAATAACATACAAAAGTATTGGGACAGTGACTCTGTAGTCTAGGACTTTGGATTTTAAATTATTCAATGACTATGGGGCTAAAGTGCAGTCTATCTGCTTTAATTTGAGGGTATTTTCCTCCATATTGGGTGAACCGTTTAGAAATTACCACACTTCTTGTACATAGATCCCACCATTTTAGGGGACTAAAAGTATTGGGACGAATTACCTTATATGTGTATTAAAGTAGTCAGAAAGGTAAGTATTTGGTCCCATATTCAAAGCACATAAAGAGCATGTGACTCTTCAAATTTGTTGGATGCATTTGCTGTTTGTTTTAGTTGTGTTTCAGATTATTTTGTGCCCGATAGTAATGAATGGTAAATAATGTTTTGGAGTCACTTTTATTATTCTCAAATCATTCAGGATAATCCGTAATCATGGTAGCATCCACATTAATGTGGAAGTGTTTAAAAACACATTATATTCTTATTGACAATTTTAAAAAAGTGACCTCATAGTCATTATATCATTTCAAATCCAAAGTGCTGGAGTACAGAGCCAAAAGAACAATCAAACATTTCCCTATTCTTACACTTTTGGATCTCAGTATATATACAGTATATATCAGGAAATGCACATAGTGAACTTGTACACATTGTTCATACGTAAATAGAATCCAGTATTTCAGAACATGACCTACCGCTTGCATGTCACTGTCAGATTGGGAATATTTTTGTGATCTACCCCTATCTGCAAGCGTAGCCAGTGACATAACACCTTATTGACATCTGACTTGAACCAACCAATAGAAATACATAAACATTGAATACATATTTCTGAAGTGGCAAGTGGAAACATAACCAAACCTATTTCATATAGCATCAAAGTTGAGTAATACATTTATGTAAATAGTATTTGTATGAGTGCTATAAAGTCCATTGTAAATGACAGTCTTCGCCTGCCTCCTAACCATGTTAAAACAGGCTTAGAGCAGCAGTAGATGGGCGAGGTATAAATGATTCACCTATTCCCATTTGGCCTTTGGGGATGTGACAATTTGCTGTCATTCTGCTCAGAGGAAATCATTGCCACTTTTATCAGGCACTCGTAATGTGACACCAAAATGATTGGTGTGCATTTATCCAGGGGAGCATAATGTTTGTCAGGTACGATAAGGGAGTTATTGTTGTCTCTCTCTGCACCCTGTTGTGCTGGGTTACACAATTACAGACCTGTGTTTGGAAATGAAATTGTTCTACGTAACTTAAAAAGTCGGCATTACACACAAATGGGGGTACAAAGTATTGTAAGATTTCGGTATAGTCGACTGATTGCAATTTAACAGAACAGTGTAGGTATAATTGGATTTGCAGCCTGTTATGGGGTTGTAAAAGTGAACATTGTTACTCTATTCTCTATTTCAGTCTCCTTTTGCGGCATAAAATGCACAATTATGCTGTTAAGCATCAGTCCATTTGTTTGAATTAACACTGCAGCTTCGTCATTACATGTGAAGTCAAGCATTTCTCCAGGTTAAGGAAATTAACCAACTCAATTTATTCAATAACGGGTAACACTTTATTTGGATAGTCTGTAGAGCATCTACAGATGGACTATCTACAGACTGTCAGTAATATGTCAACTAACTAACTCTAACCCTAACTTTAACCCTTATCCTAACCCTTAACTTAACCCTTAACCTAGCCCTACCCTTAAACCTTACACTAACCCTTATTCTAAGCCTAACCGTAACAATGACAAGCAGTTGCTTATCATGCTGTACAGCATTCAGGAATTCTAATTCATGGTCAAGTTGCCTAGCTGTTGAAGAAGCGCTATTCTTCGTTCTATTATTTCTAGTCATTCTGCCCACTGGCTAAATTTGAGATAAAACAACATCTCTGAATAACTTAACCTAGTAAAACAATGAGAGCAGCTTCCTTAAAGGCTTTCTGACTAGAGCTACTCGTAAGGCCTTGCGTACAGTAGCCCCCTGTGTACTGTCACAGCCCAGTGCGAGGCAGCTACATGAAGAAACATATGGCAGTTCACTCTCAGTCTAATTGGAGAGGCTGTTGAATGACAGGTGTCAGCAGAAGACATTGAATCCACCTTGTAGCACTAAAACAACCCTCCCCATTTGTCTATCATCTGCCTCTCTGGATTTCCCAAGAGGTATGCAGTAGTTTAGCTTGACACAGACCCCCTTGAGGAACTAAACAAACACAGCGAAAGCAGAGGGTTTTTTATGAGTTTCTCAGCTTTTAAGCGGAACATTTTAAATCCAAGACTTACCACGTTTAATCAAATAAACATACATTTATGTTAGGCCAGCTGCAAAATAATGACTAGAAAGTTAGGCCAGCAGCATACCACCCTGCATCCCACTAATGGCTTGTCTCTGAAGCTAAGCATGTTTGGTCTTGGTCAGTCCCTGGACGGGAGACCAGAGTCTGCTGGAAGTGGTGTTGGATGGCCAGTAAGAGGCAGTCTTTCCTCAGGTCTAAAAAATATCTCAAAACCCAAGCAAGTGATTAGGGATATTGCCCTAGGTTGCTGACTTTAAATGGCAGTCCTGACTCGCTGTGATCACTATAGATCCCATAGCAATTATCGTAAAAGTATGGGTGTTAACCTCAGTGTCCTGGCTAAATTCCGAATCTGGCTTTTCATGGCCACTTAATCATCCCCACCTTTGAATTAGCTCATTCATCCTTTCCTCTGTAACAATTCCCCAGGTTGTTGCTGTACATGAGAATGTGTTCTCAGTTAATTTTCCTAGTAAAAGAAGGTATAAATAAAAATCCTATGAACATTACTAGTATCATTGTTCACATATTTGATAAAAGTATACTGTTGAACTCAGTCCACATTCTAAACAGAAGCAGTAAATGTCACAATGCCAAACAAATTTGTTAGGAACAAGGCAGCGCTATAAAAGTTTATTTAATTCCCTTTTATCGTTGTGAAGATATAAGAAGCTGTAATGTTTTAACAACATTGAAAATAATTCAATTCCCTTTCCTGCTCATTAACTTATAGTTGTGTCATTAGTTAAGCCCAGGCCTGTTTGGATAGGCACAGAGCTTTGGGTAAATTCACTTGACAACAGGGGATGTTGGGATGAAACACTCATCTAAGGATTCAATGAATGGAGTCCTCCTGGTCATTGGAATAAATTATGGGTTAATCGATCATGACTTAGCTGATACATGTTTAGTAGCAGTTAAAAAATATATACATCTATTTTTAAAGATGGTCATTTCAAAAGGTAGACAGACAAAAAATCTTTATTTGTGATATAGCGAAATAACCAGAGTAGGGGTTTGATATTATAGGAGGTATGCAAGATTATGTTATTCCATATCCAAAATGTGTGAAAATCAGTATAGAGATATTACTTTTCTAACATTGCTTGGTTGTGAAAGACTTTCCAACCATTAATCGCTTCGCTTTACTCCATTCTCAGATTTATTGATATTTTCTAGAGGAGAGAGCAGTACTTCTAGCCAAGGGAGAGAAATGCATGGACTAAAGTTATATATCTAATTAATTAACATGGACAATACTATCTTTCTCACTTCTCTGGCCTATTTTATAGCCAGATTAGTCATCTTCATTATGCCCTTAAGATAGATGACTATTTGCTCAGGCAGGGGTGGATTCGCTGGAGGTCACAGAGATGGGGAATTGCCAACAGACGAAGTCACCAGAAATCAGGAAACTGGAGGAATTTTTTTTTAAGCTAACAATGCAAGAATAACGCAATGAAGCACTAGTCAGAGCAATCACTGGCAAAACTGTACGTTATGTACTATTTGTTAGTAAGTGCAGTGTGCTGTTAGGAGAGTTGGAGTGTGAGGAAGGGTATGGCCCAGGACTCAGAATTCCCCAGCTTTCCATTCAGTTGTACCAGAGGACTGTTCTCGACAAATCAGGACTAATGACAGCACCTCACTACACAAGCCTTTGGGGTCAATTCACAGCATAAACAATTGCTATAGAGGGTTTGATTGAATTCCAGTCTTACATAAATTGCTAAGGCTACTCTACAATAACAAAGTCTCCAGTCAAGGTTGTCCTTATCTACCCATCCCAACATTTACAGGTGAGGTTATACTACAATCACCTAGCAGCATTCCAGAGCAGTCACACTCCCACAGCATTTCATGGTATGATGGTGAGGCCACTCACCACTATGTGTTGATGTTATTATGGAACCCACAAGATGCCAGCAAGTGACAACTCCATGAGTATTCATTAAGAACACTTAACAGTAATGACCAGTGTCATTAGCTGTCATACATTGTAAGCATCTACATAACAACATAATTACATGCCTGAGGGAGAACTAAATTAAAGACATTAGCTAGGTGCCCATGGAGTAACACTGACTTTGGGTACCCTTTTTAAAAGTGACTTTTCAGTGGTGGTCTGATACATAATACAGTGAGGACATACAGTGAGTGTACAAAACATTAGGAACACCTTTCTAATTTTGAGTTGCATCCCCCCTTTTGCCCTCAGAACAGCCTCAATTTGCCAGAGCATTGACTCTGCAAGGTGTAGAAAGCGTTTCACAGGGATCCTGGCCCATGTTGACTCCAATGCTTCCCAAAGTTGTGTCAAGTTGGCTGGATGCCCTTTGGGTGGTGGATCATTCTTGCTATGCATGGGAAACTGTTGAGTGTGAATAACCCAGCACTGTTGCAGTTCTTGACACACTCACACCGGTGCTCCAGGTACCTAATACCATTCCCCGTTCAAAGGCACTTCAATGTTTTGTCTAGCCCATTCACCTTGTGAATGGCACACATACACGATCTATGTCTCAATTGTCTCAAGGGTTATTTTTTTCTTATTTAACCTGGCTCCTCCACTTCATCTACACCGATTGACGTGGATTTAACAAGTGACATCAATAAGGGATTATAGCTTTCACCTGGATTCACCTGGTCAGTCTGTCATGGAAAGAGCAGGTGTTCCTAATGTTTTGTACACTCAGTGGATGTATTTGGCTATCGAAACAAAAATTCCCACATTCCTCTCCCCAGCCACAATTCTCTAGAGCCCTGTCTTTTGCTCAATCATGTCACATGGCCTTGATTTGAAACTTTTTCATCTAATTTCAAATGTTCCAGCACCATCCTCAGACAATTGCTTATATTTGTGCTGTAATTATCATTTATGGATAAGGCAAAAATACAGGATCAAATCTGTCACATAATTGCAACGCTATGTCATATACAGACTGTACTTTAACACCCAAGCTGTTCAGCATTTAAAAGACCACACTTTTCCATAATACATTTCTGTTCTACAAAGGAAAAAAGAAAAAACACTGTTGCTTTGGATTGTGTTTCAGTAGCCAAAGGGGCTGAATGGAACGGATGAGTGTTCTGCTGCGGATCTATTCTACGCATGGTGAGCAGGATATTTTTGACAATCCAGTCTGGAAGTAGTCATCCTTAAATCCGCTTCTGTTTTCTCCAGCATTGGTTTATCTCACTGCTGAGTATCCTGCCCAACACATGTGCTTTCTCATAATTAATAAAGCACTGATGCTTCCACACACACTCGCAGCTTGGCCACTTACTGAAGCGAGAAAAGGATTTATGAAGAACAGGAGATAAAATGCCAAGTGTTACATTTCACATGGACACTGAAGGTGTTAAGAAACAGAGATACACAGCCAGACAGACAGAAACACACATAGATGTATAACTGTTTATGTCTATGCTAAAATAAAAAGCTGCTTTTAAATCTAATCGGGTCGTGACTTTCAGTTGGCATTTATTCCTGGGTCGAGGAATTCCCTGCAGGTGGCCGAATCAATGTGAATGTTTAATTACAGGTGTGGCAAACAGGATAGGTATTTAGCAGACTTTGCTAAACAAACGATCCTGACGATTGCAGTGGAAGAGCATGTCATGATTCACAATGACAATACATGAATTATTGAGGCATACAAGCGATGCGCTCTAAGCGATGTTTCACTTTGTACACAGAAACCCAGCAGGGCAAAAACAGGCATACAAAGGGGGCCTTTTATTTTGAAGCTTTTTATATTGAATCCATCCATAATGTGGAGGCTGAATATAATTTAAATGGGTCTGAGCTGAGTTGTTAGTAGAGATAAGCATGAGGCTTAATCATGTGGTATCAGCATAGACCCAAACAGCTATGTCTACACACAGAATCCTGAATCTCCTAGGAAACAGACCTAAGTAAATATGCTCCCTGTAGCAAGGTTTGAAAATATTCCTTTTTGGGTTGTGAACAATACAAAACATAATGTTTAGCAAACAGGTCTATTTTTAAGGTCACATAAGACTGTGCCAACATTTTAAAATGGCAGAGGTGTTGGATTAGAAATTCAAACATTGTTTTGGCCATTCTTTTGTGAGACATTTTAGAAAGAACACAACTTTCAGTCAGAACAAACAATCCCAGATCATTTTTACCATTGCTAGCTAGAATACAGCTGTGTTCTAGCCACACTGTGGATGCAATTGAACTACAATATTCACTCCGTATTTGATTGAATAAGGGTCTATTTGTGCGATCAGGGTGAAGTTTTATCCAACAGGAAGCCACTGGTTTTAGAAGTTTTACAGGGCACATACTGGACACTTTGTGAGAACAGCTAGAGGTTTTGAGGTATTTTACAATGTCCCAGCAGGCTAGCTGAGGGTTATAATTTTCACCTCAACAGGTTACAGCCTTCCCTCTGTCCTAACAAAATGGGTTGATCTCTTATAAAGTTGCATTGCTGGAAATCTATATCAGAGTTTCTAAATCATGGCTCTAAGGAACATCAGGGGTGTGCATTTTCGTTCCAGCCCAGCACTAACACACCTGATTGAGCTAATAACCTCATCATCAAGCCTGTGATTAGCTGAATCCCACATGCTAGTGTTTGAGTAGAAAAATTATGTACATCTGTGTGGGTCCTTGGGATGAGTATTAGGAAACCCTGATCTACACTAACAAAAAAGGAGAAAAAATAAATCCCTCCCTATCCTGCCAACAGGATTCATCCCCTGATCCTGGGAGGATGAAAGTTGCTCAGATGAGTTTACTATCCCTCTCACACACAAGTCTGGTGGGGCTTGATTGATTGATTTCCACAAGCTGTAGATAAATCTATGTTCCGCATCTCGTGTCACTAGCTGCTGCCTTGTCTTCAGCTCTGGCAAACACTATTAATCACACATAGCCATGTACTCAGCCAGTAGTCACGCATCAGCCCTCTCTTAAAGCCACACTCTGGGATTTTTGTTCATAAACAATGGAGTCATAGGTCTAGGGGTGTATTTCATTGGTTTAAATTACCAATGACATTTCAGATTGTGCCTTTAACCCTGTCCTGGCCCACAGGGCTATCCTAGCCCATCTGTGCTACTGTTGGAGCCCTGATGCTCAAATTAAACTCTCAGTGATCTGAGAGACCATGCTCCACGGCCATATATCAACTGGACCATCTGCTGTCTGGGTTCAGAACGGTGGGCAGCTACAATGTTTACAACTTGATTTGACAACTACCTTGTGAATTTAGATTTTTGATTTTCAAAAGATTAACCGGAATTGTTAACAAACCTATTGACAGAGGTCCTTGTGACGTAGAACATGCGCAAGGCGGGAACATGTAAGTATGTGATCATTGGTCGTTACTCATGTGATAGCCCTTGTTCATGACATCAATTACATTGAGCCATTGGACATCCCCTTTAGCCTAGCCATCCAGAGCACTTGCTAATAAACTCGCTCACCGAATCAGCGTATACACAGTGGTGGGCCGTCAGGGCCAGCAAGGCCTTCTCTGCTGGCCTAAACATCAGAAGATATATATTTTTAAATATATTTTCCCACAAATATGTATTAAATTATTCCCCAGAGTAAGAGTTATACTCTTCATTTCATAGCTTTCCTCTTGGTTGCACTGCTTCCAGCCCCAGGTTGAGATTTGGAGGGCTGGTCTTTATGTTAGATCTTTTATTCAATCATATTCAGCCATCATGTGTTGCCAGGGGTCTAAAATCTGCCCTCAGGCCTTCAGAATCAACAGTGCGGGCGCTTGCAGCTTAAAGTGAATGGAAATGAAACTTTAGTGTCAACCAATCAGCTTTAGAGTTGGCTATTGTACGTCTGCTATTGTACGTCTGCTGGCTGGCTCCAGTGTTACACAGGAGCCAGCTAGCAGGCGTAGTACGTGCACGTCTTTTGATTGGATTACCAATATTGAGAAGCAGGTCCTATATGGGCAGGTCTATGCAGAATCTCAGAACTAGGAAACTGAATTTGATAAACAAATTAATTTGCGTACTACTAAGCTGTTTTTTCAACCCACAATGGCGGAAGGAGGAGAAGATATCGATTTGGTCGAGGATATAATTACAACGCCATTCTCAAGACAAACTTTTCAAGAAAAGTTAGACATTGTCAGGAGAGGTCGACGCCGACGCTACAAAGCCTGTCACAGGTGGGAAAGGGGTTTGTTCGCCACTTTCAAAGTTCCAACTACTAGCGCTATCAATGGCTCACAGGCTCCGAGAAGCACTGCAAACTGTACTGCTGGGAATGCCTATTATTGCAAGTGATCAATTTGGTGTTTGGAGCCACACTGGCTTTGCAAACTTGAGTTGTCTAACCAAGGCAGCAACGAGACACCAAAGTACGGCTGGGCACTTTCAAGCAATGGTGCTTTTGAAAACTTTTGGGGACACCCGAGTGGATCTACAGCTCAACAAACAAGCGCGCAGGGCAATGGAGCTGCACAATGAAAAGGTGAAGAAAAATAGGGAAATATTGAAAAGACTCATTGATTGTGTCATGTTTTTGGGTAAACAGGAACTTTCATTTAGGGGACACGATGAAAGTGCTGACTCCACAAACAAAGGGAACTACGTGGAGCTTCTTTCTTTTCTTTCTGAAAGCAACACAGATTTACAATACCACCTGTCCACTAACAAAGTGTTCATTGGGACGTCAGGCAAAATACAAAATGACCTAATTTATGCTATTGCTGAAGTGATGGGAGAAGAGATCAAAATGGAGATTAAAAAAGCACCCTTTGTTGCTATAATGGTGGACGAGACAACAGATGTGGGAAATGCAGCACAGCTCTCACTCGTCCTGCGTTATGTGACGGACACAGGAGTCAAGGAGCGATTTATCCGATTTGAAGATGTGACAAGCGGCAAGCGAGCTGATGACATTGCCGCTCTTATTTTCCGTTTCTTGGAGGAAAATGAATGTAGTCTGGATAAAGTTGTGGCACAGTGTTTTGATGGCGCAGCAGTCATGGCATCTGTTAAGGCTAAAGTTAAGGAGAGGGCACCGATGGCTTTATTCATTCACTGCTATGCACATCGACTAAATGTAGTACTGACTCAAGGAGCCTCAAAGCTTAAAGAATGCAAGGTCTTCTTTGCCAACCTCAATGGCCTTGCAGCATTTTTCTCACGATCCCCTAAGCGCACGCAACTGCTGGATGACATCTGCAAGCGTCGTCTTCCTAAGGTTGCACCAACGAGGTGGCAATATACATCTAGATTGGTCAATGCAGTCTTTGAAAAGAGAGTTGCCCTAAATAGCTGTTTAACCACTTACTGGAACATCATGAAGACCATGACGGGGATACTGTGCTTATGGCTGATGGATTTAATGCACGTTTGGATGATTTTGAGTTTTGTTTTTTGCTTGAAACATTCAATGGGATTTTTAATTATTCGGATGTGCTTTTTGGATGTACAATTCTGGCTGACAAGGGTGAACGAGTTTTGTGACACAATTGAGCGAGAGAGGCGCAGGTTCAGTCAAATCTACGATGACACAGCGCGCATCTCAAGTTCACCCAGCGCACGCAGAGGCCCAGCACAAGGAGACCCTCGCACATACTACCAACAACTCCACAGCAATATTCTGGACAACATTCTTTGCCAGATACGAAACAGGTTTCAAGACCACGAAAAATGTATGTTTCTCTCCCTCCTGGACCCCCAGCACTTTCAAAAATTCCCGCAAACAGCCTTATCCAGCTTAACAGAGAGTCACGGAACGCTGTTCGACCTATCCAAGCTAAAAACAGAACTGACTGTAATGTATGCTATGACTGATTTTGAAGGGAAAAGTCCCTCTGATCTCCTTGATTTCCTTAAGCAGAAAAATCTGAATGAGGACATGGGGCAACTTTACACATTGGCATGTGTGACAGTGACCATCCCTGTGTCCATGGCTTCTGTCGAGCGGTCATTCTCGGCCTTAAAGCGAATCAAAACGTATTCCAGAAATGCTACTGGACAGACTCGGCTTTCAGCATTAGCCTCCATGTCGATAGAAAATGACTTATTGGTGGAACTAAAACGCACAGATAGACTGTACAACAGAGTCATTGAAGTCTTCTTGAGGAAAGAAAGGAAGGATTTTGTGTTCAAATAATCAGTCTTTGGTGAGTAGGCATACAATGCATTTGATTTTTTATAAATGTGTATGTACGTTTCGCATTTTATTTCGTTAATATTAAATAGCCTATATATTAACAAAATAAAATGGCAAATAGCCTATGTTGCAAATTATTTGTTTTCTTTCTTTTATTTTCAGTGAATAGTCATGTCTTTATCATCACGGTGAAACTGCTTTGGGTGCGACAATGCGCTGTTTAGTGAACACATTGTCTTTTTTGGGGGGGGTACTTAAAGCTCAAAGTTTGTGGACCAGAAATGGATAGAAGAAGAATATTAATATAACTCTGTTGCACTCGACTATGTTCTTGCCTATTAGTTGAACTGTACTGTGTTGTACTCTTCCCCTGCAATTCTCGGAATAAAAATGTCAATTTCAAGGTGACGCAACGCCTGGTTATACTGCGTTTCTGTCTAAATGTATAGTGTCTAGAGCCATGGCATCATAATAACAGTTTGAATAGAGTCCAATGATGTTCTTTCAGGGCCGTCGAGGTGTCTGCTTGAGGTGGGGGGGGGGGGGGGGTATACACAACTGTGATTATAATCGAAGAGAATTCTCTTGGTAGATAATGTGGTCGACATTTGATTGTAAGGAACTCTATGTCAGGTGAACAAAAGGACTTGAGTTCCTGTATGTTGTTATGATTACACCACAACTTGTTAATCATAAGGCATACACCCCCATCCTTCTTCTTACCAGAGAGATGTTTGTTTCTGTCAGCGCGATGAGTGAAGAAACCAGGTGGCTGTACCGACTCTGATAACGTATCCTGAGTGAGCCATGTTTCCGTGAAACAAATAATGTTACAATCTCTGATGTCTCTCTGGAAGGAAACCCTTGCTCATATTTCGTCCACCTTGTTGTAAAGAGACTGGACATTGGCAAGTAGTATACTCGGGAGCGGTGGGCCCGTCTACGGAGTCTGACCAGAAGACCGCTCCATCTGCCCCTTCTGTGGAGCCGTTGTTTTGGGTCACTGCCTGGGATCCGATCCATTGTCCTGGGTAGTGGATCAAACAGACTTCGGTAAAGTCGTATTCCTGTTCATAATGTTGGTAAGTTGACGTTGCTCGTATATATCAAATATTACATACAGCTGGGAGGAACTAAGACTTAACATTTCCTGGGGTAACAGTGTAAGAAATAATACATTAAAAAAAATACTGCATAGTTTCCTAAGAACGTGAAGAGAGGCGGCCATATCTGTCGGGGACGGATTGTGGTCTGGGGCTGTTTTTCATTGTTTGGGCTAGGTCCCTTAGTTCCAGTGAAGGGAAACGCTAAAGCATACAATGACATTATGGACGATTCTGTACTTCCAACTTTATGGCAACAGTTTGGGGAAGGCCCTTTCCTGTTTCAGCATAACAATGCCCCCATGCACAAAGCGAAGTCCATACAGAAATGGTTAGTTTAGATCGGTATGGAAGAACTTGACTAGCCTGCACATCAAACCCTTTTGGGATGAATTGGAACGAGACTGCGAGCCTGGCCTAATCACCCAACGTTGTGCCCTACCTCACTAATGCTCTTCTGGCTGAATGGAAGCAAGTCCCTGCAGCAATGTTCCAACATCTAGTGGAAAGCCTTCCCAGAAGAGTGGAGGCTGTTAAAGCAGCAAAGGGGGACCAACTGCATATTAATGCCCATGATTTTGGAGTGAGATGTTCGACGAACAATCTAAATGTGGATATTTGGTTGCTTTGACAACCAAACACGATTCAATATAACTAAATGTAATTCAATTTGAACCAGAGCTTGAAACCTTAGGTCAATTATGTTGTCTATATTTTGTTGAATTCTGGGTTGAATTGAAACAATAGCTGTTGATGACTTTATAAATGCTACATAGACCTAAATAGCATCATTGATGATACATGAGTGATAAAGTATGGTCACATGTAATTTTCTCTGTTAAAAAGTCTAAGCCATTTGGGGGGAGGGGGGGGGGGAGTACTAAGCGAACATATGGAATGTAGGACTCCTTTAGGTATCAAAAAATATATATTAAAAAAATGTTTTGATGCAATTTTGAATTGTGCCTTTACTACTACGCCACCATGGCCTATTTATTGCCTTACCAACCAACCCCCCCACCCGTATCCTACCTCATTTGTGTACACTGTATATAGACTTTTTCTACTGTTATTATATATACGTTATATATATATATATATATGTATTTGTTATTATTTATTTTTTGTTATTTCCATGTGTAACTCTGTGTATGTGTCGAACTGCTTTGCTTTGTCTTGGCCAGGTCGCAGTTGTAAATGAGAACTTGTTCTCAACTAGCCTACTTGGATAAATAAAGGTGAAAAAAATAGAAACACATTGAATAATACATTCATAAATGGCAAAAAAATGTATCAGAAGAAATAAGGTTTTGAAGTGTCTGTCCTATATCTGGGAGATATAAGAAAGCTACGGAAATATATACTGTATATATTTTTTACACATATTCAACCCCTTATTTCTGTTGGCACAAAAAGACCTCCATACTTCCATTTGTTTATATGGGTTACCATCAGACGAGTCCTGTGACACTTATGGGGGTCGTAGAGCCATCGTGTTTGTAAGAGTCTCCTCTTTCCATAGTGGGGTTTGTAGCTCAAATGGTTCTGACGCTACAGACAGAAGTTGGCACATCAGCATATCCGACTTCAGACCAGTCCCGACACATAGTGGGGGTTGTAGAGCAAAATTGTGTTTGTGAGAGTCTTCCCTTTCCATGGAGTGGTCATAATATTTTGTTTGGACACTACAGACGTTTTTGTGAGAAGACCGATTTTCGGGATGTCTCATAGTCTGACAAACACCGCCGTAGCTCGGCTGCTTTCCACCGGAGATGTGGAAAGCCAACATAGGCGAGATGCAGCCCATGCAAAAAAACTGGTATCTCTAGCTTAAACTGACAGATTTTTATAGGGTTCTTTTTTATTTTGTTCATTGCGTCAATAGACTCTTAAGGATTTTAAACTTACCCTTTGGAATGACTTTGATAGCAACAACATTCACTCTCACGACAGGACATTGGTAATAGTCATTGATAAATATCATAGCTAAGAAGAGCTTGGAAAAACTCTGGATCGTAGACCAATTGGTAGCAGTAGATAGATCAATTATCCAGTAGGATGTGCTGCCCAGCCTATTTATTTTGTTTTAAAGGTTCAAATTAAACATATTTTATAAAAGGTTGGTGGTCTGTTGAAATCTGGTTACCATAATGACATAATCCTGTGGTTGAAATTTCAACCTCAAAACAACAGTTTCCTTAATAACTTTTTTCAAATCCAATGTATTTTCGACATAGGTTCCACATCACAATACGTCGACAAATGATGTTGAGTCAGCATTGACTCACAGTAAAAAAAATTATTCATGATTTCAATTACTTCAATACTATCCTCTCAAGAGTAACAGTATATCAAACATACCCATTCTCCATCCATTTGATCTCATCATGTCCTTTGTCCTTTTATGTATATCTGTATCACCAAGGAAAGTACTTCTACGTAAATGTATTGCATCAAAAAGCTCAATAAATTGCAATCCAATGTTGCAAATGGTGACTGAATTGTCAGAGCATAAAGTGGTGTGTGCAAGACATGTTTCAATCTCAAGAGTTGATTAAAACCACAGATATGATGCAGTGTACAAATCCCAAACTTCTCCATGAACCCATTCTAGCTGGTTTTGCTTTATCGATATCGACAAATCAAATCAGATTTTATTGGTCACATGCAGATGTTATTGCGAATGTAGCAAAATGCTTGTGCTTCTAGTTCTGATAGTCCAGCAATATCTAACCAGTAATCTAACAATTTCACAACAAATACCTAACACACACAATTCTAAGTGAAGGTATGGAATAAGAAGATACAGTGCCTTGCAAAAGTATTCGGCCCCCTTGAACTTTGCGACCTTTTGGCACATTTCAGGCTTCAAACATAAAGATATAAAACTGTATTTTTTTGTGAAGAATCAACAACAAGTGGGACAAATCAAAAACTGAAAAATTGGGCATGCAAAATTATTCAGCCCCCTTAAGTTAATACTTTGTAGCGCCACCTTTTGCTGCGATTACAGCTTGGGGTATGTCTCTATCAGTTTTGCACATCGAGAGACCGAAATTTTTTCCCATTCCTCCTTGCAAAACAGCTCGAGCTCAGTGAGGTTGGATGGAGAGCATTTGTGAACAGCAGTTTTCAGTTCTTTCCACAGGTTCTCGATTGGATTCAGGTCTGGACTTTGACTTGGCCATTCTAACACCTGGATATGTTTATTTTTGAACCATTCCATTGTAGATTTTGCTTTATGTTTTGGATCATTGTCTTGTTGGAAGACAAATCTCCGTCCCAGTCTCAGGCCTTTTGCAGACTCCATCAGGTTTTCTTCCAGAATGGTCCTGTATTTGGCTCCATCCATCTTCCCATCAATTTTAACCATCTTCCCTGTCCCTGCTGAAGAAAAGCAGCCCAAACCATGATGCTGCCACCACCATGTTTGACAGTGGGGATGGTGTGCTCAGGGTGATGGGCTGTGTTGCTTTTACGCCAAACATAACGTTTTGCATTGTTGCCAAAAAGTTGCCCATTCCTCCTGACAGAGCTGGTGTCAGGGCTTTGTGATGGCCACTCCAATAACTTGACTTTGTTCTCCTTAAGCCATTTTGCCACAACTTTGGGAGTATGCTTGGGGTCATTGTCCATTTGGAAGACCCATTTACGACCAAGCTTTAACTTCCTGACTGATGTCTTGAGACGTTGCTTCAACATATCCACATAATTTTCCTACCTTATGAAACCATCTGTTTTATGAAGTGCACAAGTCCCTCCTGCAGCAAAGCACCCCCACAACATGATGCTGCCACCCCCGTGCTTCACAGTTGGGATGGTGTTCTTCGGCTTGCAAGCCTCCCCTTTCTCCTCCAAACATAATGATGGTTATTATGGCCAAACAGTACAATTTTTGTTCCATCAAACCAGAGAACATTTCTCCAAAAATTATGTTATTTCTCCCCATGTGCATTTGCAAACCGTAGTCTGGCTTTTTATGGCGGTTTTGGAGCAGTGGCTTCTTCCTTGCTGAGTGGCCTTTCAGAATATGTCGATATAGGACTCATGTTACTGTGGATATAGATACTTTTGTACCTGTGTCCTCCAGCATCTTCACAAGATCCTTTGCTGTTGTTCTGGGATTGATTTGCACTTTTCGCACCAAAGTACGTTCATCTCTAGGAGACAGAACGCGTCTCCTTCCTGAGCGGTATGATGGCTGCATGGTCCAATGGTGTTTATACTTGCATACTATTGTTTGTACAGATGAACGTGGTACCTTCAGGCATTTGGAAACTGCTCCCAAGGATGAACCAGACTTGTGGAGGTCTACAATTTTCTTCTGAGGTCTTTCGTTTCTTTTGATTTTCCCATGATGTCAAGCAAAGAGGCACTGAGTTTGAAGGTAGCCCTTGAAATACATCCACAGGTACACCTCCAATTGACTCAAATTATGTCAATTAGCCTATCAGAAGCTTCTAAAGCCATGACATCATTTTCTGGAATTTTCCAAGCTGTTTAAAGGCACAGTCAACTTAGTGTATTCTGACCCCACTGGAATTGTGATACAGTGAATTATAAGTGAAATAATCTGGCTGTAAACAATTGTTGGGAAAATTACATGTCATGCACAAAGTATATGTCCTAACCGACTTGCCAAAACTATAGTTTGTTAACAAGAAATGTGTGGAGTTGTTGAAAAACGAGTTTTAACAACTCCAACCTAAGTGTATGTAAACTTCAGACTGTAGATGCTCCTCTTGTCCAGATGGGATAGGGCAGTGTGGGATAGGGCAGGGTCCACAGACTATTCTGCATAATGCCATCAGGAACAATGTGCTCTTCATGCGTTTATTCATTAATTCCCCTTAAGTAGACAAACACCATCCTCTGTGGATGACAAGGGTCCACCTAGAACAGGTCTATGGCACAATATCCTGTGAACACTGTATTACACCTCTGTACCCCTCCAACAGTGCCAGCCTCATAATCCTTTACACAAGCCCCTCTGAATACAAAGCAGGAGAGGTTAGGAATTTCCGCTGCATATCTGGAGCAGAAGATAAAGGGCAGAGTAAAAATGGAATGTTCATCATTTGATGTTAATAAGAGACAAAAGAGGCCTCTTTGATCAAAGGCGGAAGGTCAAGTCCAACAGATGTTCACAGGCGATGAAGGGAGACAGATCCAGTCTTCCTCACCCCAGGGAGCCTGACTCTCATTATGCAAGAGCTAGGAAACGTATGTTGCATAAACCTCTCTAAAGAGCTGGAATTTTACTCCTGAGAGTCCATGTTGTATTGCAGTTGCCAAAATATAATGGCATGTTCAGAGGTTTATGGTCAGTGATCTTTCAAAACTTAATGTAGAATTTTCCCTTTCACCCAGTTTGGTGTATCATAATACTGTTTCAATGTGTGTATAGTTTGAAAGAAAATGGGAGGGCATGAACTTGATAATATTGTGGAACAGATGAAATATACATCCAATATTATGGGATACGTTTCCTTTAGTGTGTATCCCACGTTTATCACTTTTAGCCTCAAGGTTGTTGGTCTATATATCCTTATACTTATTGATTTTGCCTCATGGCCTACAGCACTGTTACAGTTTACTTGCCACTGCAAATATCAAGCAATCCCTTTTTGAAAGATCACCGGTTTATGGGATGTTTAAACATGTCTTTGAGATTGCAGTGGCATTTCCTACTGTATAGGAATGTACTCACCAAGGGAATCTTGACACATGTCATGCTAGACAAGAGGGAGGAGGTATAACACACAGTGCAATATCTACAAACTTGAGTGCAGGATCACATTCAGAGCTCACCTGGTATTATAGAACCATCCAGATAAATTAAGTCACATCTTTTAACTAACTCAAGAACAGTATGACTTTCATTAGTCCCTTCTAAGAACATGTTTATGTGTGGCCAAACCCTAAAGCATACTTATTGACCACATTTTAACTGTGATTTATCACACAGCCTTAATAGGAACATCCTAATTCTAAAGACTTACATGTGAGAGCCGAACACAGCCAGGGTGATTCATCATATATAGAGTTCAATGAGGGCTCTCTGCTTTAAAAAAGAAAACTCTCCTACGGCGAGAATTCTATTGAAACTAATTCCTAGCTATTGTGCTCATTAAAATCCAAGACGAGAGTGCATAGTGTGGCTGAGTACGGTGTCAGTGAGGTGCTCTATGCTCCTGTAACGGCAGAATAAATTAGTATCTCCTAGCATGGGGCCTGCGCACTGTGCCTGCCTAGGCCTACATGTCATTTCCTATATGCATTTATGCACTGCAGACACCTAATATGAATAATAAGCTATTGGTGTGGAAATGCTAATGAAAAACGATCAGATGGTTGACCTGAGTTGTGAGTGCCCTCATAAGTCCTGTCTTGCCACCGAAAGCACTTTTGCTAAGTTCAGATGTTTAATGCAAAAGTTTAAGTAAGAGAGTTATGCTTCCATTAATGGCAGAGATGCGCAATCTGTATAATGAGATCATGTCAATACACCCTGTATAATGATATACAGCAAATTTGCAAGTGTTAAAATCTCAGTGTTAATGTAAAGTAAAGTGAGTGTTATATCTGACTGTAGATACTACTGGGGTTAACACCAGTGGGATTGAAATTGACACCACGTGTGTTACATCTGCTCCTCCCCTTTGGCCTACAACGTTGTACTAACCACCGGGCTTGGGATTCATCATTACGTGCACCTGTGAATCGTTATGATTCACACCTGGACTCCATTACCTTCATCATTTCCTCCCCTTTATATGTCACTCTCCCAGGTTCACTCACCAGTTGGTATTGTTCTTGTGTATCGGCGCACTGCCTTATGTCAGTGTCGTGTTCTTGGTTTTGTTGTTTTATTAAAATGTTTCACCTGCACCTGCTTCCGACTCACCGCCCCATCATTACAACATGTGGTGAATAAATTAAGTGTTTTTTTAATCACAGTGGTGTTACTCGACTGGGTTTGTGTTCATTTCCGTTAAAACTCAGTGATAAAGACATGGGAGGAGCCTCATTAACAAACTATAGTTTTGGCAAGTCGGTTAGATGGTCTACTTTTTGCATGACACAAAGTAGACCAGACAGATTATTTCACTTATAATTCACTGTATCACAATTCCAGTGGGTCAGAACTTTACAAACACTGAGTTGACTGTGCCTTTAAACAGCTTGGAAAATTCCAGAAAATGTGATGGCCTTAGAAGCTTCTGATAGGCTAATTGACATAATTTGAGTCAATAGTGTACCTGTGGATGTATTTTAAGGCCTACCTTCAAACTCAGTGCCTCTTTGCTTGACATCATGAGAAAATCAAAAGAAATCAGTCAAGACCTCAGAAGAAAATTGTAGACCTCCATACGTCTGGTTCATCCTTGGGAGCAGTTTCCAAATGCCTGAAGGTACCACGTTCATCTGTACAAACAATAGTACGCAAGTTTAAACACCATTGGACCATGCAGCCATCATACCACTCAGGAAGGAGATGAACGTACTTTGGTGCGAAAAGTGCAAATCAATCCCAGAACAACAGCAAAGGACCTTGTGAAGATGCTGGAGGAAACAGGTACAAAAGTATCTATATCCACAGTAAAACGAGTCCTATATCGACATAACCTGAAAGGCCGCTCAGCAAGGAAGAAGCCACTGCTCCAAAACCGCCATAAAAAAGCCAGACTACAGTTTGCAACTGCACATGGGGACAAAGATCGGACGTGTTGGAGAAATGTCCTCTGGTCCGATGAAACTAAAATTGAACTGTTTGGCCATAATGACCATTGTTATGTTTGGAGGAAAAATGGGGAGACTTGCAAGCCGAAGAACACCATCCCAACGGTGAAGCACAGGGGTGGCAAAATCATGTTGTGGGGGTGCTTTGTTGCAGGAGGGACTGGTGCACTTTTCAAAATAGATGGCATCATGAGGTTGGAACATTATGTAGATATAATGAAGCAACATCTCAAGACATCAGTCAGGAAGTTAAAGCTTCGTCGCAGATGGGTCTTCCAAATGGACAATGATCCCAAGCATACTTCCAAAGTTGTGGCAAAATGGCTTGAGGACAACAAAGTCAAGGTATTGGAGTTGCCATCACAAAGCCCTGACCTCAATCCTATAGAAAATGCGTGGGTAGAACTGAACAAATGTGTGTGAGCAAGGAGGCCTAGAAACCTGCTCTATCAGGAGGAATGGGCCAAAATTTACCCAACTTATTGTGGGAAGCTTGTGGAAGGCTACCCGAAACATTTGACCCAAGTGAAACAATTTAAAGGCAATGCTAACAAATACTAACTGAGTGTATTTAAACATTTGACCCACTCGGAATGTGATGAAATAAATAAAAGCTGAAATTAATAATTCTCTCTACTATTATTCTGACATTTCACATATTTAAAATAAAGTGGTGATCCTAACTGACCTAAGACGGGGAACTTTTATTAGAATTAAATGTCAGAAACTGTGAAGTTTAAATGTATTTGGCTAAGGTGTATGTAAACTTACGACTTCAACTGTACGTGTAGTAGGGCTGTGTTTAATCATTTTAACTTCCAGTTTCCAGGATGATGTTTCTGTATGCAGTGCTGCTGCTCTGCACATTTGTAGGTAAGTGAAACTTAACAGATGATGATGCATTCAAAAATCATTACGTTTAACGTTACATTTTCTTTTCATTAACTTATCTTAATGTTCTTTTGTTGTTTGCAGGTGCACTATCCTTCTGACCCTATGCAGCCAGGTCCCATCTACTTTTTAACTCCTCGCAACTACAGTGGGAAGAACAAGAAGAAGTTTGTGATCTGGTATTATTCTTGGCGGACCATGCACAAGCTCCACCACAGTCTGGACCTTCACATCCTGATCACAGGTCACACCAACTTTGCCCCCGACTGGTGCGTCAGGCCTCATCAAGCAGCTCTTCAGAAAGACCAGAGTGAACACTTTAACTGATATTTCTGGTGTTGTGAAGGACAGCACTGTGACAGGGGTCAACATCCCACAGCTGATTGGACTGGAGGATGGTACGGTGCTGGTGGAAAGCTATGGCTGGCAACAACACCTGACTGTACTAAAGCAGCTGCCACATTTCAAGCAATACCAGCACTTCAGATGAATACCATTTTCATTGCATTGTATGAGGTTATTCTTCTTATCTAAACTTGGGAGGTGAAATGATGTTGTGCAAGGTTGTAATGTCTTCTTAATTTCCTGTTTTACAGCTTCGATGCTCTGGAGCCTGGTGTTGTTGTTGCCAAGGAGCGTTCGTTCTCAGTCTGGACCAGGTTTCAGCTGCTGTACAACGCTGACATCCTTCCTCCCATAGATGGTCTGTCTGTAAAAGCACCACCTGGACTGGACACAGCTAGACAAATGTATGTTTTTGAGAAGACCGGGGAGGCTAGGAACATCACACGCCCTGCACCAAAGTCAATGGCAGGACAGAAATAGGCTCTCCGAATATAGATTCCCTTGGTCATGCGTGGTTCGGACGGCCCAGTCATCAGCACTATCTGCAGTGCCTCTATTCAAATTACTCTCTCCTAACACACATGCAGATGTATGCATCTAACCTCCTCATCTATCACTGATATTGATATTGTTCTTGTACATACTCTATATTATTTTATTTCTGATATTGCTAGTACTCAAGTAACCATTTGGCTGTACCATTTACACCTTCTGTGAGGACCGACGCCAGAGATGAGAAGCAGCTACGGGAGTCAACATTTAATAAGGAACAGACAGGAAACAGACAGATATAGGGGAGGTAATGACAGAGGTGATTGAGTCCAGGTGAGTCCAATAATCGCTGATGCGGGTGACAGCGGAAGGCAGGTGTGCGTAATGATGGTGGCAGGAGTGCCTAACGCTGGGGAGCCTGGCGCCCTCGAGCGCCAGGGGGGGGGAAGAGCGGGAGCAGGCGTGACACTGTAGAGACCCATCCACTTGTCAAGATGTGGCTGGGGGTTATAGCATCTCTTTGACATGACCCATCAAATTAGACAAGTGTGTCTGGGTAAGCATATAATATTAATAAAATGTTATCTGTTTACCTGGAATTTTTTCAAAGGCCATTTTCTCAAAAGTGAGTTTACAAGTTTATCAACTTTGAAAGCAGAATTACTTTCCCATTGTTCCTCAAAAATGCAGTGTATGATATACCATTTTGCAGCTCTGAGTCTCTACTTTTATCCAATATAAAAAACAAAATGTCAAATTTTGCTACATAAGACCAATTTTAGCCAGTCGGTCCAATTTGTTTGTTTCTTCTACCCAGAGGGAGCGGGCGCTCTGTGTCACGCAACTTGGGTCGAGATCTGCTCCTTGCTTTGCGTTTAGGAATAGGGCACCATTGAAATTAGTGATTTCTGGGGTAGCATTATGTGGTGGATGTGGTGCGACGCAGACTGAGGCAGTGAAGAAAGTAGAGGAGGATGGGTCAAGGGTGAGGGATCCTGAGAGGATCCATGTGTGTAGTAGATCTGTACCAATGAGTGATATACAGTGCATTCAGAAAGTATTCAGACCCCTTCCCCATTTCCACATGTTGATACATTACAGCCTTATTCTAAAATTGATCAAATATTTTTTTTTCATCATCAATCTATACACAATACCCGATAATGACAAAGCGTAGACAGGTTTTTAGACATTTTTGAAAATGTAAATAGCTTATTTACATAAGTATTCAGACCCTTTGCTATGAGACTCTAAATTTAACTCGGATGCATCCTGTTTCCATTGATCATTCTTGAGACATTTCTACAACTTGGGAGTCCGCCTGTGGTAAATTCTATTGATTGGACATTATTAGGAAAGGCACACACCTGTCTGTATAAGTTCCCACAATTGACAGTGCATGTCGGAGCAAAAACCAAGCCATGAGGTATGAGGAATTGTTCGTAGAGTTCCAAGACAGGATTGTGTTGAGGCACAGATCTTAGGGAGGTCACCGAAACATTTCTGCAGCACTGAAGGTTCCCAAGAACACAGTGGCCTCCATCATTCTTAAACGGAAGAAGTTTGGAACCACCAAGACTCTTCCTAGAGCTGACCGCCCGGCCAAACTGAGCAATCGGGGGAGGAGGGCCTTGGTCAGGGAGGTGACCAAGAACCCGATGGTCACTTTGACAGAGCACCAGAGTTCCTCTGTGGAGATGGGAGAACCTTGCAGAAGGACAACCATCTCTGCAGCACTTCACCAATCAGGCCTTTACGGTAGAGTGGCCAGACGGAAGCCACTTTTCAGTAAAATACACATGACAGCCCACTTGAAGTTTGCTAAAAGGCGCCAAGATTCAAGATTCTCTAGTCTGATGAAACCAAAATTGAACTATTTGGCCTGAATGCCAAGCGTCATGTTTAGCGTCACGTTTAGTGGATCATGGTGGTGGCAGCATTTGTGGTGAGGATGTTTTTCAGCGGCAGGGACTGAGAGACTTTTCGGGATATAGGGAAAAATGAATGGCGCAAAGTATAGAGAGATCATTGATGAAAACCTGTTCCAGAGTGCTCAGGACCTCAGACTGGGGCAAATGTTCACCTTCCAATAGAACAAGGACCCTAAGCACACAGACAAGACAATGCAGGAGTTGTTTGGGGACAAGTCTCTAAATGTCCTTGAGTGGCCAAGCCAGAGCCCAGACTTGAACCCGATCAAACATCTCTGGAGAGACCTGAAAATAGCTGAGAGGATCTGCAGAGAAGAATGGGAGAAACTCCCCAAATACAGGTATGCCAAGCTTGTAGCGTCATACCCAAGAAGACTCGACGGCTGTAATCACTGCCAAAGGTACTTCAACAAAGTAATGAGTAAAGGGTCTGAATACTTAACATTTAAATGTTATATTTAAGTTTTTTATATTTCATACATTTGCAAAAACAAAATATAAACTGTTGTTGCTTTGTCATTATGGGGTATTGTGTGTAGATTGATGAGGGGGAAAACAATTTAATAAATTTTAGAATAAGGCTGTAACGTAAACAAAATGTGGAAAAAGTCAAGGGGTGTTCATAGCTCATATCCGCTTAAGGTCTTAAAGTATCAGAATTCTTCAGTTTGGCTGGAGGTTAGCCGAAGTTGGCTAGTCTCTGGTTTACTATTTATAGGCATGTGTTTGGGTAAAATTAACATTTTTGTTTTATTCTATAAACTACTGACAACATTTCTCCCCAATTCCAAATAAAAATAGTAATTTAGAGCATTTATTTGCAGAAAATAACAAAAAATATGCAGTGTTGTCAGACCTCGAAGATCTCCAACTGCAATGAAAAAATTGTATATTCATTTTTAAACAACACAATACTAATGTTTTAACTTAGGAAGAGTTCAGAAATCAATATTTGGTAGAATAACCCTGATTTTCAAATCAGACCCTTCATGCGTCTTGGCATGCTCTCCACCAGTCAATCACATTGATGTTGGGTGACTTTATGCCACTCCTGGCGCAAAAATTCAAGCAGCTCGGCTTTGTTTGACGGCTTGTGACCATCCATCTTCCACTTTATCACATTCCAGAGGTTTTCAATGGGGTTCAGGTCTGGAAATTGAGCTGGTCATGACAGGGTCTTGATTTGGTGGTCCTCCATCCACACCTTGATTGACCTGGCTGTGTGGCATGGAGCATTGTCCTGCTGGAAAAACCAATCCTCAGAGTTTGGGAACATTGTCAGAGCAGAAGGAAGCAAGTTTTCTTTCATTTCAGGACAACCTTGTACGTGGCTTAATTCATGCGTTCAATTCAAATCTGCCTAATTCCAGCCATGCTGAAGCACCCTCAGATCATCACCAATGAGTTCCACAACAATAGTTCAAAAGAAAGTTTCTGGTTGTGTAAGTCTCCTGTTGTCTACCATGACCTTAGTAGTTGTTGTAGGTTTCCTTTGTTCTGGAAGTGTCTATTAGACTGAATATATCAGAGGTACCAATGGTCATTTAACCTCTCTTGGGTAGGGGGCAGTATTTTCACCTCTGGATGAAAAGCGTGCCCGAATTAAACTGCCTGCTACTCAGGCCCAAAAGCTAGGATATGCATATATTTGGATTTGGATAGAAAACACTCTAAAGTTTCCAAAATTGTTAAAATAATGTCTGTGAGTATAACAGAACTGATATGGCAGGCAAAACTCCAACCAGGAAGTACTATTATTTTGAAAGGCTATCCACCATACAAAGACTTGGGACCCAGTTCGCGATCTCGATGGCTTCCTCTACATGTGGCCAGGCTTTAGGCATTGTTTCAGGTTTTTACTCTGAAAAATGAGGGACATAAACCACGTTCAATGAGTGGACAGTGGAAATTTCCAGACATGAGCCAAGCGCGTGATCGGGAGTGCGCCTTTCTTGTTTCTCCTTTTCTATTGACGAAGCTTTTGTCTGGTTGAAATATTATTTATGACAAAAACAACCTGAGAATTGATTTTGAACATCGTTTGACATGTTTCTACGAACTTTTATTGTACTTTTTAAAACTTTTCGCCTGGACTTAGTGCCCGCACCTTGTGCATTTGAATTACTGGACTAAACTCGTGAACAAAAATGAGGTTTTTGGTCATATAGAGGGACATTATCAAACAAAACAAACATTTATTGTCTAACATGGAGACCTGGGAGTGCCACCAGATGAAGCTCATCAAAGGTAAGTGATTAATTTTAACGCTATTTCTGACTTTTGTGACACCTCTCCTTGGTTGGAAAATGGTTGTATGGTTTTCTGTGGCTAGGCGCTGACCTAACATAATCACAAAGTGTGCTTTCACCGTAAAGCCTTTTTGAAATCTGACACAGCGGTTGCATTAAGGAGAAGTTTATCTTTAATCGTATGTTTAACACTTGTATCTTTTACCAATGTTTATGATGAATATTTATGTAATTCGATATGGCTCTCTGCACTTTCACCGGATGTTTGTTTGAGACAATGCATTTCTGAACATAAAGCACCAATTTCAAATTAGGTTTTTGGACATTAAGATGAACTTTATTGAACAAAACACACATTTATTGTGTAACATGAAGTCCTGTGAGTGCCATCTGATAAAGATCATCAAAGGTTAGTAATTAATTGAATCGCTATTTCTGACTTGTGAGTCCTCTCCTTTTTGAAATCTAACACTGTGGTTGAATTTACAAGAAGTTTATCTTTAAAATGGTGTATAATACTTGCATGTTTGAGGAATTTTTATTATGGGATTTCTGTTGTTTTGAACTTGGCGCCTGCAAAAAGTAAAATTCTGACCCACTGGGAATGTGATGAAAGAAATAAAAGCTGAAATAAATCATTATCTCTACTATTATTCTGACATTTCACATTCTTAAAATAAAGTGGTGATCCTGACTGACCTAAGACAGGGAATTTTTACTAGGATTAAATATCAGGAATTGTGAAAACTGAGTTTTAATATATTTGGCTAAGGCGTATGTAAACTTCTGAATTCAACTGTAGCTATTAGCTAGGTGTTGATAGCTACTGGCTGACGTATGCAGTGCTAATGTAACGTTAGCAGGCTGGTAGGGCTAATGTTAGCAGGCTAACAACCTTGCATGTTGATTTGTAACAGTAAATTCATACTGTTTCCCTGTTTTTAAGTTATTTCTGTTGGAGTTTACATATAGAGAATAGACTGGCTTACCGGGTCCTCCATATTACATCATACCCTGGGAGAACATTTTCCGACATAACTTTCGACAAGTATTCTTCCGAATACTGATCGATTTTATGTAATAACTCGAACAGTGAGGTGTAATTTTATACTGGGACTTTTGATGCGTACACTAATGCAAATCCATATGTTACATGTGGTTATGTTTATGCTACCTACCCTCAGGGTTGGGTAGGTTACTTTCTAAATGTAATCCGTTACAGTTACAAGTTACCTGTCACAGTAACGTATCTTCTGGATTACCCGAATTCAGTAACGTAATCTGATTTCACATACTTTTAAATTACTTTCGCCTTAAGAGGCATTAGCAGTAGACAAAAATGTATGTTTCCAATTGAACAACATTTATTGCAGGATAAATCAATGTTTACAAAACTGGCCATATATGAATGTTACATTTTACGTTACGGGTTAGTTATGTTGGCTTCCTCTATCCCATTGCTTTCTACTACATATATTGATGCGATTAAATTATATCCTTGCATATCAGAATTCCAGTCATTCCAATAAATGTTATACTCCTTGATCTTCAATAATAGGACTTGGAAATATGGAAGTATAGATTAGCCAAATTGTTTTACCTGAGCACCAAAACTAAGGACTTTGTAGCCAGCCCTACTCTGTTGTTTATGATTTTGTTGTCAGGGAGGACTGGTTGGGCTCATTGATTTGAGTTGAAAAATATGCTGCGCTCATGGAACGCATGCTTTGATCAATAATAAGTAATATCGGTGTCGCCGAAGACTACACCACTGCTGTCATCCTTACCTCCAAGCGTTTATTCAAGTTGGATAATTTTTGGATGCTGACATCAGTCGCACCATTGGAAGACATAGCTTGGACTGTAGCTTACAAAAGCCTATTCCTGATCTCTTCCCGCGATCCATCAAACACATTTAGTGTGTCATCATAGTGGTCTCTGATTTGTGGTCAGACTCTCTCAGGTGGGACAAACTTAAATGTGTGCCTTTTTTCAATGCTGATTTGAGTATAATTGATAAAACAGAGAAGGTTCTTTAATTTTTTCCACTCACATCCTTTCTAAATGTAAAAGTAATCATCTAGTTTTTCAAAAGTATCTGTAATCTGATTACAATATTTTTTGCTGGTAACGTAATGGATTACAGTTATCGTTTTTTATAATCCGTTACTCCACAACCCTGCCTACCCTTTAACATGTATTTTAGAGATGCATGTACATACATTTGCATCTTTGCTTAAATGCATGTAATGCCTGACAATATTCCAGAAATGCATGGCTATGACATGGCCATCTAGCCTACAGGGTGGCCAGAGTGGTTCTTAATTCAACATCATGAATTACTCTTTACATATGGATCAATGGAAGAAAAGGATTGGGCAACTAAGCCAAAACTTTTCCAGTGATATAATTTAAATTGTGATGGTGAGGAAAATAAAAACTTTTGATTTCACAAAATGTTTATCTGTCTTAAAGAGCACATGTTCAACTTGTTTTCCTATCTCAAGAGGTGGAAACATTACTATAGGAAGTGCCTCTCTTCAGCTTACTGAATATATTTGTATCAATTTAAACAAAAACTATACCCCATACAATGCTCCACATTATGCCAAAGTGTAGGTCAAGTTTTTGTGCCTCCAATGAGTGGTATTATACAGTGGATGGTTGGCGGTGTACGCTGCGTTTGTAACCATTTGGGAATTTATGCACTTGAACGGCCCTCCAACTGGTAATTACTAGTTAAATCAGCATCCCCGTGTGACAGGGGCAATGGAAGCATGTGTGCAACAGGGAGGGGCAATTGAATGCAATATTCACACTTTTAAAATTAAAATTAAAAAGTTAAACATTTATAGCCTATCTATCTTTGGGTAAGAGGGTTGATGGGTTATGCTCGACCCGCTCAGTTTTTCACCACAAAACACCAGAAAATAGCCAAAAAGAACAGAACCAGCTAACCTGCTTTTACACTATGATTGGACGATTAGATATTCAATGTTTCTTTTGAAATACATAAACTCAGCAAAAAAATAAATGTCCTCTCACTGTCAACTGTGTTTATTTTCAGCAAACTTAACATGTGTAAATATTTGAATGAACATAACAAGACTCAACAACTGAGACATAAACTGAACAAGTTCCACAGACATGTGACTAACAGAAAAATGTGTCCCTGAACAAAGGGGGGGGGGGGGGGGTTCAAAATCTGGTGTGGTCACAAGCTGCATTAAGTACTGCAGTGCATCTCCTCCTCATGGACTGGAATAGTTTCACCATATTAAAACAATAGTTTAGTTCACGTAATAGGGCTGACCTTAAATCTTCAGTAATAACTTTGTCAAAGCAAGGAAATAACTAGAGCTTTACAATGATGGTGAAGACTTGGAGTATTTTTTTAGGTTAGTGGGTTAAAATCTTCCTAGAAGTCACAGAGGATGCACGGAGGGACATTATATTAAAACTTAATGTCATATAACAGGCGTTAAAAAATTCTAAATTGGTGCATCATTTCTACTTAACATATCAAAGGCACACAAAAAGCACTCATTTGGTGGAACGACCCAGTATACCTTAAGTTCTGCCCGTTGGACGTTGGTTGTGTTACTCTCGTCAAGATTGTTTATTTGTCATTTGCACATGAAAGAGATGGAGTCACTACATGACTGATAATGTATTATTTTTGTAGTAATTTAAATGCATGGTAGTGCTTTTAGTATGCTTTTGGTATGTCAAGTACAATAGAAATGCATTTTGACAAAATATATGGTAGCGGCGGCAACCTATTAGAATTCTTGGAGGCGTGGCTTGCTGAGGGCTTTGTCTTAGTGCTTTTTGCGGATTGTAATGCTAGTTAATGTGTTACGTTGTGTTCTGTGAATAAAGGTTAATTTGTGTAGTCTTACCATTCTGTATACTCCCCTTGTCCTAAGTGTAAAACATGACTCGCCTTCACTAAACCCCTAAAATAAAGCAGCTTAATTGAATTTTAAATCCCAAATCCAAACCCCCTATTTTGCATGAAGAAACAACCTATGATGAAAATTACAGGCCTCTCATCTTTTTAAGTGGGAGAACTTGCACAATTGGTGGCTGACTAAATACTTTTTTGCCCCACTGTATATATATTTTTTACTGTACATTATTTGTACAGATAATGATAAATGCATCCTAAACAACGAATCTCAAAATATATTTTAAGTGTATTTATTTCCCTGTGGGAATGTAACTTTGATGAATTACAACATAACTTTTTTTTAAATGGTTGTTAACTTTTATTTATTCAGGAGACCTCATTGAGACTAGAGTCTCATTTACAATGGTGCCCTGCGGACAACAATACAACAAATGCAAAATGATTAATACACCATGAATACAATTATTGACATTCAATACAAACAGTTACAATTCTCATCAAATTCATTCAACATTAAAGTCCTAAACTGGCCTACAGGCACCAGAGAGTCAAGATGTACAGTAGGGAAATTTGTATTCTATTTAAAAAATGGGGGGGTGGACTAAAACTGAAGGCAGATTTACTCAGCTCGTACATACTAGTGGAACCTCGAGAGTTAACCATCCCTGTGAACGGGTTTGGTGTCTCATATTTTAAAATGTTAACAGTCGGAAGCTTGTGTAGTGGAGCTTTGTAAACAAAAAGGGCAATGAAGTGATTTTTGGGACTGTAATGAGGACCAGCCAAACTTTTGATACAGGATGAAGTGATGCATATTAAAACTGTCACCTGTGATAAAGCGAAGGGCGCTATGATAGATGGCATCCAAAGGTTTAAGAGTAGTGGCTGCTGCATTCCCAACTGGAGCCCAGAAAAAAATTCTTGTTATTGATGAGGATGCTTACAGGATCAAAACAAGGCCAGGTACACAGAGAAAGCCTCTCACCTGTATTTATGAACTGGCCCAGTGCTGCGTTATCTAAAAACGCACTGATAAAGGCCTAACATGCAAGGCAAGAGAAAAGTCTCCCAAAACGCTCAGGAAGAAACAGATTTTTTTCAAACTTTCTGTGCTGCATTTGGATATCAAAGGGAGATGAGCGGTGGGCAGTCGACAAGAAGGCATCCTGCCCGCATCTTTTGATTGCTCACCCATGACTCTTCTAATCTGCCTTACCATTACCACTGACTGCCAACTGTCATGTGGGCAATCGGCAGGTGCCCTACATCAGGCTCCATTTGGGGAAAGAGTAGCGGTAGCATGATATTATACTCCTCTATTCTATTTCATCATGGAAGAGCTCTTGCAGATGTTCTCAAGCTGAATTCCCACCGTTAGCCAGTAAATAAACAGGGAGGGGGGGTAGAGAGGAGAGGAGGGTGCACTGAGGATATAAATCTGTATGTGCTTGGGGAGGGAGCTAACAATTTTCTGCATGAATTGCCTGGGCTCATCATAGATGTCCCCGGAGATGTGTAGGTTGCATTGTGTGTGTGATGTGACAGTAAACAGTAGCTTCATTCTCTCACTCCCCCACTCTCCACTTCACCTTCATTCTAAGGCCTGTATCTGTACTGCTGTAACACTGAAATCTGCTGGCCTTGAATGTCAGTAATGACCAGGCACAGATGCTGTTTGAGGTTATATTAGGTGCTCCACCCTAAAGTATGTACTTTGGTGGCAAAAACCATCAGTCAAATGAATGTGAAAAACCATGGCGGTATTTTGGTACAATGAGTGGTATGGGAGATTGGGGTATGTTGAGACATTTTTTACATTCAGTGTCAAGAGAAATATACACTGCTCAAAAAAATATAGGGAACACTTAAACAACACAATGTAACTCCAAGTCAATCACACTTCTGAGGAAGCATCACTGATTGACAATACATTTCACATGCTGTTGTGCAAATGGAATAGACAACAGGTGGAAATTATAGGCAATTAGCAAGACACCCCCAATAAAGGAGTGGTTCTGCAGATGATAACCACAGACCACTTCTCAGTTCCTATGCTTCCTGGCTGATGTTTTGGTCACTTTTGAATGCTGGCGGTGCTTTCACTCTTGTGGTAGCATGAGACGGAGTCTACAACCCACATAAGTGGCTCAGGTAGTGCAGCTCATCCAGGATTGCACATCAATACGAGCTGTGGCAAGAAGGTTTGCTGTGTCTGTCAGCGTAGTGTCCAGAGCATGGAGGCGCTACCAGGAGACAGGCCAGTACATCAGGAGACGTGGAGGAGGCCGTAGGAGGGCAAGAATCCAGCAGCAGGACCGCTACCTCCGCCTTTGTGCAAGGAGAAGCAGGAGGAGCACTGCCAGAGCCCTGCAAAATGACCTCCAGCAGGCCACAAATGTGCATGTGTCTGCTCAAACGGTCAGAAACAGACTCCCTGAGGGTGGTATGAGGGCCCGACATCCACAGGTGGGGGTTGTGCTTACAGCCCAACACCGTGCAGGACGTTTGGCATTTGCCAGAGAACACCAAGATTGGCAAATTCGCCACTGGCGCCCTGTGCTCTTCACAGATGAAAGCAGGTTCACACTGAGCACATGTAACAGACGTGAAAGTCTAGAGATGCCATGGAAAACGTTCTGCTGCCTGCAACATCCTCCAGCATGACCGGTTTGGCGGTGGGTCAGTCATGGTGTGGGGTGGCAATTCTTTGGGGGGCCGCACAGCCCTCCATGTGCTCTCCAGAGGTAGCCTGACTGCCATTAGGTACCGAGATGAGATCCTCAAACCCCTTGTGAGATCATATGCTGGTGCGGTTGGCCCTGGGTTCCTCCTAATGCAAGACAATGCTAGACCTCATGTGGCTGGAGTGTGTCAGCAGTTCCTGCAAGAGGAAGGCATTGATGCTATGGACTGGCCCGCCCGTCCCCAGACCTGAATCCAATTGAGCACATCTGGGACATCATGTCTCGCTCCATCTACCAATGCCACGTTGCACCACAGACTGTCCAGGAGTTGGCGGATGCTTTAGTCCAGGTCTGGGAGGAGATCCCTCAGGAGACCATCCGCCTCCTCATCAGGAGCATGCCCAGGTGTTGTAGGGAGGTCATACAGGCACGTGGAGACCACACACACTACTGAGCCTCATTTTGACTTGTTTTAAGGACATTACATCAAAATTGGATCAGTCTGAAGTGTGGTTTTCCACTTTCATTTTGACTCCAAATCCAGACCTCCATGGGTTGATAAATTTGATTTCCATTGTTAATTTTTGTGTGATTTTGTTGTCAGCACATTCAACTATGTAAAGAAAAAAGTATTTAATAAGAATATTTCAATCATTCAGATCTAGGATGTGTTATTTTAGTGTTCCCTATTATTTTTTTGAGCAGTGTAGTATTCTTTCTAACAAAGATATCTACATATGTAGGTTGTGGGCCGAAGCGTCGCATCTCCTTTAGTTTTCAAGATGATTGGTCACTGGCGAGGGGGAGCTGTTTTTTACCTATTGAGCATATGTATTTATTCTGAACACATTTCCATTTGTTGGCAATGTCAATTCTTTGATATATTCTTTAAATACTTACTTTTATGTTTGCTAGCTGGACAGGCAAACTTTGCCAAGTACTAAACAGCAATCCAATCAAAACTTGTGTACTATCCAGGTACCATCTCTGCTGATCACATCTGCCAATCCCATTCACTGTATCTAAGGTACTAAACACAGCTGGTGACAGCTTGAGAGAGATCTCTGTCCGACAAACTGCCATGGGTAAAGTTTTTAATTTTTTATTTGTAGTCTAACCTTTAGTTATATTTTGCTCATGTTTCTTTTCCAAAGAAAAGTTTTAGCTGCATTTAGCTGAGCAAGATCAATATTTATTGGTCATAAGAAGCGAATGCAAAATGCAAGTATCATTTAATGAATGGATTCACATACAGTGGGGGCACTCTGTCTTTGGGAGCTCATCACACATACAGAAAGCAACTCAAGTTTTCATTTGAGGCTGTGTTTACATCCTATATAGAAGCAGGCCATTGGCTTTGTATGTATGGGAGTTCTGATTGGTTCCAGGTTTAGCAAATTTGCCTGAGCAGACAGTGTTGAAATATACTTTCTATGAGAAAATATACAAAAATTGAAGGTGCCAACACATTTTATAGTCAAACACAAAACATCTGCCCCTCCCTCGACGGGGATCGATCAACTTCCATTTTTTTTCAACCTAACTTGCTTACCACTTTTTTTCATGTGGTTTCTTTCTTCATTAAATGATGACCTCTTCCTAAATATTTGGTCACATGATTCATTTAGTTTATTGTTTCCCTAGAAACAAGGGGTGGCTCAAATAACCCTTTTGCTCAACTTACTCCACTCTCTCCTTATGATTAGATTGCAATGTTTTCAATGTGAGTGTTTTCTATGTTATTTGGTTCCAATACTGTACCTAGAGTAAATGAATTAGGGGAGAACCTACACTCGTGTTTTTCTGCAACATTTGTTTCATATCTTCAGTTTTAATAACTCTAGCAACCCATAGAGGGCCATGGCAATTCAAGTGGGGAAAAATCTATGATCCATCAAACCTGTAAAGATAAAATCTTTCTTTGTGATGAGAATGTGGATTCTCTGAATACGTCCAAACCACATACTTTTAGTGCTTGAGTCAACACTAAAAAGGTCAGAGAATATGCAACACCCTGAGAATTACATTCTTCACATTCTCCAAAGAAATACTCTGTCCAACCCAGTAGAAGATGACCTGGAATCGACTGCGAGGAAAATAAATAGAGTTTACAGATTTGTTTTTAATGCGGTAAACACATCTGTCAGCAAATGTTGCTGACCCTCATTTGGCCCCTCAGTGTGAAGTAGCTACATTTAATTTGCACAAATATGAGCTGAGCTATTCCCAAATATTCACAACTCTGTTGGATGAAAAGCACCACAGGAGCTCAGCCCACAGAACGTCAGCCTGGGAGACATAGGCACATTCACTGGGCTCAGCCAAGGCAAGTCTGTCTACCACAGCACAGGCTGTCTGCCTCAGACAATACAACAGATACATTAAATTAAAATATAGCCCACCCTTGCTTATACTAAATGCTAGCTAAACCTCCCCAGGGTAACCTTTAGCTACAGTATATATGTGGTTGTGAGAATACTGTCTCTGCCACCACCTTTACTGCTAGAACCCAGTCCACAAGGTTATCCAGAGTGGAGTGGGTGGTGCTCGACTTGGCCTCCTCAATGGGAGGGAGGAATGAGGGATTGAGGGTCAGTGAGGAGTCAGCGTGGTGGCACAGTGGAAGGGCATCAGCAGTGTGTACACCGGGGTATAGTGGCTGGCAGTCAATCCATAATCAAAGGATTTGATGGATTTTAGCGGGCCCTTGAAGAGGTGCACCTCTGTCCACTGACAGGCCGTTAAAGGTAAAGATAAAAGAGAGGCTCATTGTCAGGACTCAACCTCGGCATACATCACCCAGGAGTCTCGCTCATTACCATCCTGCAGAATTACAGATGGCCCCGTCCAACCCAGGGCCACATCGCTTTCTCAGACGAGTTATGGTGCTAATGATCTTTGATCTCCCCCCTGCTAATTTCCCTGTCTAAACATGGACCATCTCCACCCGCAGAATGGATGGGGTCAAAGACATGTCACCATATACTATACTAATGCTTTCTGGATCTATACTAAATAAAAATATAGACGCATAATGTAAAGTGTTGTTCCCATGTTTCATGAGATGAAATAAAAGCGTATTTCTCAAAAATGTTGTGCACAAATTTGTTTACTTCAAAGTTAGTGTGCATTTCTCCTTTGCAAAGATAATCCATCCACCTGACAGGGTCTTGACCTGACTGCAGTTCGGCGTCGTAACCGACTTCAGTGGGAAAATGCTCACCTTCGATGGCCACTGGCACACTGGAGAAGTGTGCTCTTCACGGATGAATCCTGTTTTCAACTGTACTGGGTAGATGCCAGACAGCGTGTATGGTGTCGTGTGGGTGAGCGGTTTGCTGATGTCAACGTTGTGAACAGAGTGCCACATGGTGGCGGTGGGTTAGGGTATGGGTAGGCGTAAGCTACGGACAATGAACACAATTGCATTTCATCAATGGCCATTTGAATGCACAGAGATGCCGTGACAAAGTCCTGAGGTCCATTGTCATGCCATTCATCCACCACCATCACCTCATGTATTAGCATGATAATGCATGGCCCCATGTTGCAAAGATCTGTACACAATTCCTGGAAACTGAGAATGTCCCAGTTCTTCCATGGCCTGCATACTCACCAGACATGTCTCCACCCATTGAGCATGTTTGGGATGCTCTGGATCGACATGTACGACAGCGTTCTCCTGTTCCCGCCACTATCAAGCAACTTTGTACAGGCATTGAAGAGGAGTGGGAAAACATTCAACAGCCGGATCAACTATATTCGATGGAGATGTCGCGCTGCATTAGGCAAATTGTGTTTTTTTCTTTATTTCCAATATTTGTCAGATTTGGCTATGAATTGTGAGTGTAAAGTCAGCTAATTAAAATGTTGACAGGGCTTGCTTAACATATCATTGGCAGTCTTGAGGGCTCTAGTACAGAAACTGTGCAGGAGACTTTGGAACTAAGATCTCTTCAGTAACCAGGTTTCCATCCAACCATTTCATGACATTTAATTACCTGATGCTGAAAAAAAACTCAAGACAGGCCTGACGAAAACAGTACATTATAAGTAAACTTGGAGTAACGCAATGATTTGTTACGTTTTAGGCCTACCACCATGACATGGAAATTATGAAGAGTTTATAATGAACTTCTTGGTGGTTCTAAGTGCACGGTAATGCTGGTGTGTCACGACTTCCGCCAAAGTCGGTCCCTCTCCTTGTTCGGGTGGTGTTCGGCGTCACCGGCCTTCTAGCCACCGCCGATCCCCTCTTCATTTTCCGTTTGTTTTGCACACCTGATTTCAATCCCACATTTACTTGTTAATTATTTAACCCTCTGTTCCCCCATGTTTCTTTTGTGAGTGATTGTTTATTGTATTTTCGGTCGGTCATGTTGTGCGTGTATTTGTTACTTTGTATATTTGACATTTTGAGTAAAGTACGTTGATTACTCATATCTGCTGTCCTGCAACTGACTCTCTACACCAGCTACACATAGGACCCCTTTACAGAATCACTCACACGAAGAATGGAGTCAGCAGGAGCAGACACCCTCCCTGTTCCAATGGAGGAGCGCGTTCAGCAGCACGCAACCGTGTTGCAACATCTGGGCACTGGCATGGATCGCGTGCTGCAGACTATAGATTGTTTGGAGAGAGGAGGAGGTTTTTCAGCACCTCCACCACCCCCACTACAACAAGTCCCACTATCCACCCCTCTTTCTCCTGGTCCCAGCGGGATTCCCGAGGGAGTATGATGGGACGCCTGCCCGATGCCAGGGTTTTCTACTACAGCTGGAGCTCTACCTGGTGCCTGTCCAGCCGGCTCCTTCGGGGCGTGAGAGTGTGTCGCCCTCGTCTCCTGCCTCTCAGGCAAAGCCCTGGAGTGGGCCAACGCCGTATGGTGTGAGGGAGATGCGGCGTTGAATCATTACACAGAGTTCACCCGCCGCTTTCGGTCAGTGTTCGACCACCCGCCTGAGGGTCGAGCGGCAGATGAACGTCTGTTCCACCTGAGGCAGTGGAAGAGGAGCGTGCAGGATTTCGCCTTGGACTTCCGGACCCTGACCGCCAGCGCGGGATGGAACAACAGGGCCCTGATCGATCAGGTGCAGTCTGTGCGAGGACGCCCGTCGGGAGTTGGCCTGCCGAGACACCACCCTCAAATTGGACCAGCTGGTGGACCTGTCCATCCGGCTGGACAACCTACTGACTGTCCGCGGACATCCGGAGCGGAACCTGTCAGTTCCATCCCCCAGCACCTCCGCTCCGACGCCCATGGAGCTGGGAGGTGCTGCACTTAGGGCGACCGGAGGAGGCACCATTCCCTGCGGCCGCAGAGGGCACACTGCTGGTCGGTGCTGGAGGGGTTCCTCAGGGAGTTCCTGTGGACATGCCTTTCCCTATGCACGCCCTAGATAGTCAACCATTAGGGTCAGGGCTGATTAGGGAGGCGACCGCTCCACTTGACATGGTTACGCAGGGGGGTCATGAGGAGAGAATCAGTCTCTTCCTTATTGATTCTCCTGCATTTCCCGTGGTGCAGCGCTTACCCTGGTTGGCCTATCATGAGAGTGCTCAGGGAGGTGTGTGGGGGTTTCCATCGGTGCGACTATGGTGGAAAGTCCAGGTATCCACCGTACGCATCCCCTCAGAATATTCCGATTTGGCTCTCGTCTTCTGTAAGAAGAGGGCGACGAAACCTCATTGAAGGGGGAGATAAATGCGCGATAAATCTCCTGGTAGACGCAGTACTTCCCAGGAGTCACGTGTATCCTCTGTCACAGGAGGAGACGGTGGCTATGGAAACATATGTCTCCGAATCCCTGGGGCAGGGATACATTCGGCCCTCCACTTCACCTGCCTCCTCGAGTTTCTTTTTTGTGAAGAAGGATGGGAATCTGCGCGTGTGTATTGACGATCGAGGGATCCATCAGATCGCTGTGAGGTACAGCTACCCCCTGCCTCTCATCGCCAGTGCGATCAAGTCAATGCACAGGGCACGCTTCTTCACAAAATTGGATCTCAGGAGCGCTTAAAACCTGGTGCGTATCCGGGAGGGGGACAAGTGGAAGACGGCATTTAGTACCACCTCAGGGCACTATAGGTACCTCGTCATGCCGTACGGGTTGATGAATGCTCCATCAGTCTTCCAGGCCTTTGGTGCAGTGGTGTATATTGATGACATTCTGATATACTCCGCTACACGAGCCGAGCATGTGTCCCTGGTACGTAGGGTGCTTAGTCGACTGTTGGAGCATGACCTGTACGTCAAGGCTGAGAAATGTCTGTTCTTCCAACAGTCTGTCTCATTCTTAGGGTACCGTATTTCCATGTCAGGGGTGGAGATGGAGAATGACATCATTTCAGCCATGCGTAATTGGCCGACTCCCACCACGGTAAAGGAAGTGCAGCGGTTTCTGGGGTTTGCCAACTACTACCGGAGGTTTATTCGGGGGTTTGGTCAGGTAGCAGCTCCCATTACCTCACAGCTGAAGGGAGGACCGGTGTGGCTGCAGTGGTCAGCTGAGGCAGACAGGGCTTTTGGTCACCTGAAGGCTCTGTTTACCTCAGCTCCCGTGCTGGCTCATCCGGATCTCTCTTTGGTGTTCATAGTGGAGGTGGATGCGTCCGAGGCTGGGATAGAAGCTGTGCTCTCTCAGCACTCGGGCACGCCACCAAAGCTGTTGGCTGTTGTCAAGGCTCTGAAGGCGTGGAGACATTGGCTTGAGGGGGCTAAACACCCTTTTCTCATCTGGACTGACCACCGCAATCTGGAGTACATCTGGGCAGCGAGGAGACTGAACCCTCGCCAGGTAATTGTAGGCTATGTTCTTTAACCGTTTTGTTTTCACCCTATCCTACAGACCAGGTTCCCAGAATGCTAAGGCAGACACACTATCCCGGATGTATGACACAGAGGAGCGGTCCATGGATCACACTCCCATACTTCCGGGCCTCTTGCCTGGTGGCACCGGTGGTGTGGGAGCTGGACTAGGACATCGAGCGGGCGTTATGCACAGAGCCCACTCCCCAGTGTCCAACTGTGCGCCTGTACGTTCCGCCTGCTGTCCGCGACAGTTTGATCTATTGGGCCCATACGTCACCCTCCTCTGGTCATTCTGGCATCGGGCGGACAGTGCGTTGCCTAGTGGGAAGTACTGGTGGCCCACCATGGCCAAGGACGTGAGGGTTTATGTTTCCTCCTGCTCAGTGTGTGCCCAGTGCAAGGCTCCCGGGCACCTGCCCAGAGGGAAATTACAACCCCTACCCGTTCCACAATGGCCGGGGTCACACCTGTCGGTGGACTTCCTGATGGATCTTCCTCCCTCACAGGGCAACACCACGATTCTGGTTGTTGTGGATCGGTTTTCTAAGTCCTGCCGTCTACTCCCTTTGCCCGGTCTCCCTACGGCCCTACAGACTGCGGAGGCCCTGTTCACTCATGTCTTCTGGCACTACGGGGTGCCAATTCACATCCAGGGTCTGGAGAGCGTTCATGGAACGACTGGGGGTCTCGGTCAGCCTCACCTCAGGTTTTCACCCCGAGAGTAACGGGCAGGTGGAGAGAGTAAACCAGGATGTGGGTAGGTTTCTGGGGTCATATTGCCAGGAGTGGGCGGCGTTCATCCTCTGGGCAGAGATGGCCCAAAACTCACCTCGTCACTCCTCCACTAACCTCTCTCCTTTCCAGTGTGTACTGGGGTATCAGCCGGTTCTGGCACCGTAGCATCAAATCAAATCAAATTTTATTTGTCACCTACACATGGTTAGCAGATGTTAGTGCGAGTGTAGCGAAATGCTTGTGCTTCTAGTTCCGTCAATGCAGTAATAACCAACAAGTAAACTAGCTAACAATTCCAAAACAAAAGGGGATAAAGAATATGTACATAAAGATATATGAATGAGTGATGGTACAGAGCGGCATAGGCAAGATACAGTAGATGGTATTGAGTGCAGTATATACATATGAGATGAGTATGTAAACAAAGTGGCATAGTTAAAGTGGCTAGTGATACATGTATTACATAAGGATGCAGTAGATGATATAGAGTACAGTATATACGTATACATATGAGATGAATAATGTAGGGTATGTAAACATTATATTAGGTAGCATTGTTTAAAGTGGCTAGTGATATATTTTACATCAATTCCCATCAATTCCCATTATTAAAGTGGCTGGAGTTGAGTCAGTGTGTTGGCAGCAGCCACTCAATGTTAGTGGTGGCTGTTTAACAGTCTGATGGCCTTGAGATAGAAGCTGTTTTTCAGTCTCTCGGTCCCAGCTTTGATGCACCTGTACTGACCTCGCCTTCTGGATGATAGCGGGGTGAACAGGCAGTGGCTCGGGTGGTTGCGCTGTCCTTGATGATCTTTATGGCCTTCCTGTGACATCGGGTGGTGTAGGTGTCCTGGAGGGCAGGTAGTTTGCCCCCGGTGATGCGTTGTGCAGACCTCACTACCCTCTGGAGAGCCTTACGGTTGTGGGCGGAGCAGTTGCCGTACCAGGCGGTGATACAGCCCGACAGGATGCTCTCGATTGTGCATCTGTAGAAGTTTGTGAGTGCTTTTGGTGACAAGCCAAATTTCTTCAGCCTCCTGAGGTTGAAGAGGCGCTGCTGCGCCTTCTTCACGATGCTGTCTGTGTGGGTGGACCAATTCAGTTTGTCTGTGATGTGTACGCCGAGGAACTTAAAACTTACTACCCTCTCCACTACTGTTCCATCGATGTGGATAGGGGGGTGTTCCCTCTGCTGTTTCCTGAAGTCCACAATCATCTCCTTAGTTTTGTTGACGTTGAGTGTGAGGTTATTTTCCTGACACCACACTCCGAGGGCCCTCACCTCCTCCCTGTAGGCCGTCTCGTCGTTGTTGGTAATCAAGCCTACCACTGTTGTGTCGTCCGCAAACTTGATGATTGAGTTGGAGGCGTGCGTGGCCACGCAGTCGTGGGTGAACAGGGAGTACAGGAGAGGGCTCAGAACGCACCCTTGTGGGGCCCCAGTGTTGAGGATCAGCGGGGTGGAAATGTTGTTGCCTACCCTCACCACCTGGGGGCGGCCCGTCAGGAAGTCCAGTACCCAGTTGCACAGGGCGGGGTCGAGACCCAGGGTCTCGAGCTTGATGACGAGCTTGGAGGGCACTATGGTATTAAATGCCGAGCTGTAGTCGATGAACAGCATTCTCACATAGGTATTCCTCTTGTCCAGATGGGTTAGGGCAGTGTGCAGTGTGGTTGAGATTGCATCGTCTGTGGACCTATTTGGGCGGTAAGCAAATTGGAGTGATCACTAAGGTCACTAACATCGAGGAGAGAAGCCTTTTCTGGGTGTTTGGAGCCATACCTTGTGGGATTGGTAATAATCTGAGAAAGATTTAGGGAGTCCCATTGCTTTAGAACTTGGTCAGGTGAATGAATGAATTAATGAATGACTGAATGGAAACATTTTAACAATGCAATATAACCTATTGATGTTGGGGAAATAGATTGCAAAAATGCAAAATGGTGTTAAGTGCCTGTAAACAGCTTGGGGATATACACTTTTTCACAGATTTAAGCATGTAATATTATGCCTACTCATTATTTCTTAGTATCTAGTTGCAAGCTATTCATTGAGAATGCTGTTCACGAGCTACAGGACATGCAGTTTTCTGCAAAGGTGCAACCTTTGGTAGCCTGATGGAAAGCTACTCACAGTCAGAGGCTGCGATACAGTGAAGACTAATCAATCATGCTCGTGCTCATCATGGCAGGAAATAGTAAAATAGGACAATAAACAAAAATAAAAATTTAACAACAGCACCACAAAATAGATTTTTGTTTTTATTTTGCAGGTGCCTTTTCATAACCCAATGATTCCCACTGTGATGCCAGACATTTAAACCCTTTTCAACATTGTATGTTTGAACTACATTCTTCTGGGTTGTGGCACATTAGTCTGTGTGATTAACAGGGTCTGAGCTAGAGCGATGTTTGTGAGACTGGTGGATCCCGGGGCCGGGTCCTTTTACAAAAACATCTGTGGAGTCTGAATGGTTTGATTTGCTATCTTTGAAAAGCTGAGAAAGTCTATGACGCTCACAAGCTACACCAGAGTTTTTAGAAAGTAAGGGGTTCTTCTACATAGAAAATCCTAGGAATAATCAGATCAGTGTCTATAATACTGTAATAAGCTCATAGTGGCTGTCACACAGTTGACACTGAGTCGTTGGATATTCATTTCCCACTGAGCAAACAATAACTGTACTTATAGCATTCACAAGAATTCATTTTTATCAGGTTTTTGCTTCGGAAGACCTTATTGACATTTGTTTATGTCTAATTGTTTTGTGATCTTTTTTTATTGAACATGCAACAATTTCAAAGATTTTACTGAGTTACAGTTCATATATGCAAATCAGTCATTTAAAATAAATTTGTTAGGCTTAAAGTTGATCCGGCTGTTGATTGTGGCCTGTGGAATGTTGTCCCACTCCTCCTCAATGGCTTGCTGGATATTGCAGGGAACACGAACACAGTATCGTACACATGGATCCAGAGAATCCCAAACAGTGGCGACCCATCACTCAGGACAGGTGGGGCCGAGCCCCATTTGTTTTGAGCCCTACCTGTTTAGCCTGTTGAGCTGCCCTAATGCTTAGTGCCAACTGTAAAGTTTGTAGGAGGAGGAATAATGGTCTGGCTGTTTTTCATGGTTCGGGCTAAGCCCCTTAGTTCCAGTGAAGGGAAATCTTAACACTAAATTATACAATGACATCTTAGACAATTCTGTGCTTCCAAATATGTGGCAACAGTTTGGGAAAGCCCTTTCCTGTTTCAACATGACAATGCCCATGTGCACAAAGCGAGGTCTATACAGAAATGGTTTGTCGAGATTGGTGTTGAATAACTTCACTGGCCTGGACAGAGCCCTGACCTCAACCCCATCGAAAACCTTTGGAATGAATTGGAAAGCCGACTGCGAGCCAGGCCTAATCGATCAACATCAGTGCCAACCTCACTAATTCTCTTGTGGCTGAATGGAAGCCCGCAGCAATGTTCCAACATCTAGTGGAAAGCCTTCCCAGAAGAGTGGAGGCTGTTATAGCCGCAAAGGGGGGACCAACTCCATATTAATGCCCATGATTTTGGAATGGGATGTTTGACAAGCAGTATGTCCACATACTTTTGATCATGAAGTGTAGCTACTTGCTTTCAATAGGATATACATAATAATGAATACTTTAAGTATCACATTATAGAAACATATTATTAGTGTGTGCATTTTGAAATAAATATTGAATCAGTAGTCTATGAATTAACAATAATAAAGCCCCACTCAATCATTTTAATTAAAGTTTTGAAAGTGTGGAACACAAGCCTACCAAATACAATCACACCACAGAGTTTATATCATACAAGCAGAGTTAATTGTGTTCTGAGGTCAAGTGTCAAAAATATTAACCATTTTACTATGAGTCCCAGACTATGACTCCGCTGGTTAACGTTAGCAGTTAGTAAGCCCAGCCGAAGTCTAAATATACATGCTATTGCACATTTATTTTGGATTATAATCATATTATAATGCTTGCATTAATATAATGCTGAATCCAGGTGTGCTATACAGTTCGTGCCTATCCACTTCTGATCACTATGCAGCCAGTCCTCAGTAGCAGTGCTCTGATGGCTCAGTCTGCTCAGGCTGCCATGTGCTGTGAATAGAAAACACTGGTGAGAAGGAGATTGGCTTTCAGCTCCGGTCCCATATCGCCTGTAAATCAACTAAACTTCCAAAAACATCTGGACTGACATGCAAATCATATGATCAATATTCTATACGGCGTGCCATGGCTGCTACAATGCCTTGTGGGATAATCAATATCAACCAACCCCTCAAAATATGGCATATCTTTCTAGCCCTGTCCCTACTGAAGCATGCTGTATAAAACCTGCAAATACTGCTGTAGAGAAGGGGTCCAACTTGTTGTGTAGTGTTTATGTCCAACGGTCAATGAGCACCTGTACATTTTATCTATAATTTCTCTTTAAATGACAAGGACTAAAAAGGATTTGCAAGTAGATTGTCGACATGACTCATGATGATGACTGCTTGTCTAGCTTGCAACCAAGCTAGATTTTGAAAGTATGATGTTGACATGATCAGTCCAATCAAAGCTAAGGAAGATATAACGTGATTTAAGTCATTTTATCTGTGGCCAATGACCTTGAGCCTTCTTGGATGGGAACTTCTAATATAAATCTATGGCTGGACCCAAGGCCTGAAATGTGTAGCTCTCCCTGTAGATTTTGCGGTGACTTATTGTCCCCATGAGTGACAGAACACTGAGCCAATCACGGCGCACTAGAGAAAATGACCAACCCCTCCACTCTGTATTTTCTGCTGGCTGTCCCGCAACCACTGAAAGCGCTGAGTTAGGCCAAAACACCTGAATTTTGGCAATGCCTTACTCAAGAAAGCAGAAAATTGCTTTATTAACTCAATCTTTTTTTTTTTTTACATTGTTTGCAAACTGATGTGACACGTGTTAATACCTAAATAGCATGCAAAACAGGCAAACTATTTTCAGGTGGGGCTCTGCCCTGAATTACATGGTTGCCACTAAACTCCCAACAACCACTGTTCAGTCCTAGCAGTGCATGAAGGAAAGTTGCGGCCCATATGGCTATATCATGTGTTTTTACCTGCATTGGTAATGTTCATACTTCCAATGCACTGAAAACCTCTTTCAGAATTCACATTCAGTCAGGAGAACTCAAAATCATCTGGTAAATATTTCTCTGAAACGTAGTTGTAGTCTGTAACGAAGCTATGATAGTCTATAATAAAGTATTTCTGTCCAGGGGCCTCATTTATCAACCGTGCGTACATTTCTTACTAAATTCTTGGGTATGTGGAGATTCTAGGATTTGTGTGTGCCAGAAATGATTGGGATTAATCAAACTGTCACATGCAACAGATACGCATGTTTTCATTGACAAATCAGAGCCATATTAAACTGAACAAAAATATAAATGCAACATGTAAAGTGCTGGTCCCATGTTTCATGAGCTGAAATAAAATATCCCAGAAATGTTCTATATGCATAAAAAGCTTATTTCTCAAAAATGTTGTGCACATCCCTGTTAGTGAGCATTTCTCCTTTGCCAAGATAATCCAACAGATTTACACAGGCAGACCTTGTAATGGGCACAATAAAAGGCCACTCTAAAGTCTGCAGTTTTGTCACACAACGCCACAGTTTTGAGGGAAAGTACAATTGGCATGCTGACTGCAGGAATGTCCAACAGAGCTGTTGCCAGATAATTTTATGTTAATATCTCTGCCATTAATGTCCCCAACGCCGTTATAGAGAATTTGGCAGTATGCCTCACAACAGCCGACCACGTGTAACCCCGTCAGCCCAGGACCTCCATATCCGACTTCATCACCTGCGGGATCGTCTGAGACCAGCCATCCTGACAGCTGATGAAACTGTGGGTTTGCTCAAGCAAAGAATTTCTGATGAAACTGTGGGTTTTTGCAACCAAAGAATTTCTGCATGAATCCCGGTTTTAACTGTACCGGACAGATAACATGTATGGCTGTCACGACTTCCGCCGAAGTCGGTCCCTCTCCTTGTTCGGGTGGTTTTCGGCGGTTGATGTCACCGACCTTCTAGCCATCACTGATCAATTTTCTGATCAACTGATCAATTTTCCATTGGTTTTGTCTTGTCTTCCTTCACACCCGGTTCCAATCCCATCAAGTACATGTTGTGTATTTAACCCTCTGTTTCCCCTCATGTCCTTGTCGGAGATTGTTTGATTGTATATATTGTGCAAGTCATGTGTCGGTGTGCGGTGTTTGGTTTTTGGAGTTTTATGAGCACTTATTAAACGACTCGGTTTATACCAAGTTCGTTCTCCTGTGCCTGACTTCCCTGCCACCAACACCACCTACAGAATCTCCGACCATAACTACTGAGTCAGCAGGGGAAGGTACCCTGGCCATTGAGGTGGAAGAGCCCATCCAGGAGCATGCAGTTATGCTTTACCATCTTGGCGCCACCATGGAACGCGTTGTCCAGAAAATGAACCACTGGGAGAGACAGGGAGTTCTTCCAGCGCCTCCACTAGCACAACCAAGGTCTCCCCTGAGCGCCCCTTTCCCACCTGAACCCAGTGGGATCCGTCTCTCCTTGCCCCAGGAGAGCTGTGAACTGCCAGGGGTTCTTGTTACAGTTAGACCTCTATCTGGCCACCACCCACCCGGCTCCATCGGACCGTGAGAGGGTGTCTGTCCACCCTCGTCTCGTGCCTCACCGGGAGAGCCCTGGAGTGGTCCAACGCCGTGTGGAGAGAGGGAGATGCGACGTTGGACCAGTTTGAGGAGTTTGAGGCAGTCTTCGACCACCCGCCTGATGGTAGAGTGGCGGGTGAGTGCCTCCAACATCTGAGGCAGGAGACGAGGAGCGCCCAAGAGTTGCCGGCGCGGGATGGAACAACAGGGCCCTGATCAACCATTACCGCTGCAGTCTGCGCTAGGACTTCCATCGGGAGCTGGCCTTGCACGGGCAGGGTGTAGTGGTGTATATTAATGACATTTTGATATACTCCGCTACACGCGCATGTTTCCCTGGTGCGCAGAGTGCTTGGTCGCCAGTTGGAACATGACCTATACGTTAAGGCTGAAAAATGCCTGTTTTTCCAACAGTCCGTCTCATTCTTAGAGTATCGCCTTTCCACTTCAGGGGTGGAGATGGAGTGTGACCGCATTGCTGCTGTGTGTGTAATTGGTCGAATCCCACCACGGTAAAGAAGGTGAAGCGGTTCTTAGGGTTTGCCAACTACTACCGGAGGTTTATCCGGGGTTTTGGTAAGGTGACAGCTCACCTCACTGCTGCAGGGGGGCCCGGTGCGCTTGCAGTGGTCAGCTGAAGAGGACAGGGCATTAAGTCACCTGAGGTCTCTGTTTACCTCGGCTCCCGTGTTGCCCCATTTGGATCCCTCTTCATAGTGGAGGTGGACGCGTCGGAGGCTGGGATAGGAGCGGTGCTCTCTCAGCGCTTGGGTACGCCACCCAAGCTCCGCCCCTGTTCTTTCTTCTCGAAGAAGCTCAGCCCGGTGGAGCGAAACTATGATGTGGGGGACCGGGAGCTGTTGTCTGTCGTCAAGGCCTTGAAGGCGTGGAGACATTGGCTTGAGGGGGCTAAACACACTTTTCTCATCTGGACTGACCACAGAAGTCTGGAGTACATACGGGCGGCGAGGAGATTGAACCCTCGCCAGGCAAGATGGGCCATGTTTTTCACCCATTTTGCATTTACCCTTTCCTACAGACCAGGCTCTCAGAACTTTAAGGCAGATGCATTGTCCCGCCTGTATGACACAGAGGAGCGGGCCATGGATCCCAATCCCATACTCCAGGCCTCTTGCCTGGTGATACCGGTAGTGTGGAGCTGGACGCGGACATTGAGCAGGCGTTGCGTACAAAGCCCTCTCCCCTTCAGTGTCCGGCTGGGCGTCTGTACATTCCGTCTGCTGTCCGCGACCGGCTAATCTATTGGGCCCATACGTCACCCTCCTCTGGTCATCCTGGTATCAGGCGGACGGTGCGCTGTCTTAGTGGGAAGTACTGGTGGCCCACTTTAGCTAAGGACGTGAGGGTTTATGTTACCTCCTGCTCGGTGTGCGCCCAGTGCAAGGCTCCTAGACACCTGTCCAGAGGTAAGTTACAACCCTTACCCGTTCCACAACGGCCATGGTCGAACCTGTTGGTGGATTTCCTAACACCACAATCCTGGTCGTTGTGGATCGTTTTTCTCAGTCCTGTCATCTCCTCCCTTTGCCCGGTCTCCCTACTGCCCTACAGACTGCGGGGGCTCTATTTAGACACGTCTTCTGGCACTACGGGGTGCCTGAGGATATAGTGTCTGATCGGGGTTCCCAATTTACGTGGAGGGTATGGAGGGCGTTCTTGGAACATCTGGGGGTCTCGGTCAGCCTTACCTCAGGTTTCCAATCTGAGAGTAACGGGCAGGTGGAGATAGAAAACCAGGATGTGGGTAGGTTTCTGAGGTCTTATTGCCAGGACCAGCCGGGGGAGTGGGCAGCATTCGTGCCCTGGGCAGAGACGGCCCAGAACTCGCTCTGCCACTCCTCCACTAACCTTTCTCCCTTCCAGTGTTTATTGGGGTATCAGCCGGTTCTGGCTCCTTGGCATCGGAGTCAGACCGAGGCTCCTGCGGTGGACGACTGGTTCCGGTGCGCGGAGGAGACATGGGACGCTGCCCATGTCCATCTTCAGTGTGCTGTACTGTGCCAGAAAGTTGGCGCAGACCGTCACTGCAGTGAGGCCCCGGTGTTCGCACCGGAGGCCTTGGTCTGGCTCTCGACCCAAAACCTGCCCCTCCGCCTTCCCTGTCGGAAGCTGGGTCCGCATTTTTTGGGGGCCATTTAAAGTCCTGAGGAGTGGGAACGAGATATGTTACAGGTTACAGCCTTCCCCCCGATTACTGCATTAACCCCTCGTTTCTTGTGTCTAACCTCAGGCCGGTGGTGTCTGGCCCGCTCCAGGAGTCTGAGGTGTGGGAGGTTCCTCCGCCCCCACTGGGCATCGAGGGGGGCCCCTGCATACTCCGTTCGTTCCATACTGGATTCGAGACGTCGGGAGAGGGGCATGGTCCGGAGGAGAGATGCTGGGTTCCGGTGGAGGACGTGTTGGATCCTTCTATACTGTGAGATTTCCTCCATCTCCATCCGGTTCGCCCTGCACCTCGCCCTCCGGGTCGTCCCCGAGGTCAGTGCCAATGCTCGTCGGGGGGGGGGGGGGGGGTGCGGTCACGACTTCCGCCAAAGTCGGACCCTCTCCTTGTTCGGGCGATGTTTGATGGTCGTCACCGACCTTCTAGCCATCACTGATCCATTTTCCATTGGTTTTGTCTCGTCTTCCTTCACACCCGGTTCCAATCCCATCAATTACATGTTGTGTTTTTAACCCTCTGTTTCCCCTCATGTCCTTGTCGGAGATTGTTTTTGTATTGTGCAAGTCATGTGTCGGTGTGCGAAGGGTTTTGTACCCACATGTATGTTTTGTATATTTTGGTTTTGGGAGTTTTATGAGCACTTATTAAGTGACTCTGTTTATACCAAGTTCGTTCTCCTGAGCCTGACTTCCATGCCACCAACACGCACCCTACCCTCTACAATGGCATTGTGTGTGCGAGCGGTATGCTGATGTCAATGTTGTGAACAGAATGCCCCATAGTGAAGGTGGAGTTACGGTATGGGCAGGCATAAGCTACGGACAATGAACACAATTGCATTTTATCGTTGGCAAATTGAATGCACAGAAATACAGTGATTAGATCTGAGGCCCATTGTCGTGCCATTCATCCATTGCCATCACCTTATGTTTCCGCATGACAATGCACAGCCCCATGTCGCAACGATTTGTACACAACTCCTGGAAGCTGAAAATGTCCCAGTTCTGCATACTCACCAGACATGTCACGCGTTGAACATTGTTGGGATGCTCTGGATCGACATGTACGACAGGGTGTTTCAGTTCCAGGCAATATCCAGCAATTTCTCACAGCCATTGAAGAGGAGTGGGACAACATTACGTAGGCCACAATCAACAGTGTGAACAACTCTAAGCAGAGAAGATGTGTCACACTGTATGAGGCAAAAGGTGGTCATGCCAGACACTGATTGGTTTTATGATCCACGACCCTATAAGAAAGCGGAATAGCAAATTAGATCACATTTCTGGAGAGGTGTGAGCAGAATGTTTACATCTTTTAAAATTACTTTTTCAAACAACAAATGCATGCCGCCTCAATCAAATCAAATGGTATTGGTCACATACACATGGTTAGCAGATATTATTGCGAGTGTAGCAATATCTAACAATTTTCACAACGAATACATAATAAAAACAAATTTAAGTGAAGGAATATGTACAATATGTATGGATACAATGTCAGAGCGACATAGGCAAGATGCATGAAGTCATTAAAACTAGTTTTTCAAACACTCCACATTTCTTGTTAAAACTAACTATAGTTTTGGCAAGTCGGTTAGGACATCTACTTTGTGCATGACATAAGTAATTTTTCCAACAAATCACAATTCCAGTGGGTAAGATGTTTACATGCACTAAGTTGACTGTGCCTTTAAACAGCTTGGAAAATTCCAGAAAATTATGTCATGGCTTTACAAGCTTCTGATAGGCTAATTGACATAATTTGAGTCAATTGGAGGTGCACCTGTGGATGTATTTCAAGGCCTACCTTCAAAATCTAAATAAATCAGCCATGACCTAAGAAAACATTTTGTAGACCTCCACAAGTCTGGTTCATCCTTGGGAGCAATTTCCAAATGCCTGAAGGTAGAACGTTCAGCTGTACAAACAATAGTACGCAAGTGTAAACACCATGGGACCACGGAGCCATCTTACCGCTCAGGAAGGAGACGCATTCTGTGTCCAAGAGATTAACATACTTAGGTGCGAATTGTGCAAATCAATCCCAGAACAACAGCAAAGGACCTTGTGGACATGCTGGAGGAAACAGGTACAAAAGTATCAATATCCACAGTAAAACAAGTCCTATATCAACATAACCTGAAAGGCCGCTCAGCAAGGAAGAAGCCACTGCTCCAAAACCGCCATAAAAAGCCAGACTACGGTTTGCAACTTCACATGGGGACAAAGATCATACTTTTTGTAAAAATGGCTTCTGGACTGATGAAACAAAAATAGAACTGTTTGGCCATAATGAACATCATTATATTTGGAGGAAAGAGGGGGAGGCTTGCAAGCCGAAGAACACCATCCCAACCGTGAAGCACGGGGGTGGCAGCATCATGTTGTGGGGGTGCTTTGCTGCAGGATGGACTGGGTCACTTCACAAAATAGATGGCATCATAAGGTAGGAAAATTGAGGATATATTGAAGCAGCATCTCAAGAAATCAGAAATCAGGAAGTTAAAGCTTGGTCGCAAATGGACAATGACCCCAAGCATACTTCCAAAGTTGTGGCAAAATGGCTTAAGGACAACAAGGTCAAGGTGTTGGAGTGGCCATCACAAAGCCCTGACCTCAATCCTATAGAAAATGTGTGAGCAGAACTGAAAAAGCATGTGCGATTAAGGAGGCCGCTCTGTCAGGGGGAATGTTCCAAAATTCACCCAAATTATTATGGGAAGCTTGTGGAAGGCTACCAAAAACGTTTTGCCCAAGTTAAACAATATAAAGGCAATATTAACAAATACTAATTGAGTGTATGTGAACTTCTGATTCACTGAGAACATGATGAAATCAATTAAAGCTGAAATAAATAATTTTGTCTATTATTCTGACATTTCAAATTCTAAAAATAAATTGATTATAATTTTTACAAGGATTAAATGTCAGGAATTGTGATAAGGTGTATGTAAACGTCCAACTTCAACTGTACATATGAGATGAGTATTGCAAGATATGTAAACAACATTATGAAAGTGACATTAATAAAGTCATTAGTGATACATTTGTTCGAGTGGCCAATGATTTCAAGTCTGTATGTAGCCTGTAGCCTTTCTGTGTCTGTGATGGCTGTTCTTCTGTCTCTTGGTCCACAGGCAGTGGCTCGAGTGGTTGTTGTCCTTGATGATAATTTTAGCCTTCCTGTGACATCGGGTGCTGTAAGTGTCCTGGAGGGCAGGTAGTTTGCAGACCGCACCACCCACTGGAGAGCCCTGCGGTTGTGGGCATTGCAGTTGCCGTACCAGGGGGTGATACAGCCCGACAGGCTGCTCTCAGTTGTGCATCTGTACACGTTTGTGAGTGTATTAGGTGACATGCCAAATTTCTTCAGCCTCCTGAGGTTGAAGAGGAGCTGTTGCGCCTTCTTCACCACACTGTCTGTGTGGGTTGACCATTTCAGTTTGTCCGTGATGTGTATGCAGAGGAACTTAAAACCTTCCACCTTTCTCCACTGCTGTCCCATTGATGTGGATAGGGAGGGTGCTCCCTCTGCTGTTTCCTGAAGTCCATGATTATCTCCTTTGTTTTGTTGACGTTGAGTGAGAGGTTGTTTTCCTGACACCACACTCCGAGTGCCCTCACCTCCTCCCTATAGGCTGTCTCGCCATTGTTGGTGATCAAGCCTACTACCGTTGTGTCATCGAGATGGAGGCGAGCATGGCCACGTAGTCATGGGTGAACAGAGAGTACAGGAAGGGGCTCAGCACTCACCCTTGTGGGGCACCAGTGTTGAGGATCAGTGAAGTGGAGATGTTGTTTCCTACTTTCACCACCTGGGTGCAGCCCGTCAGGGTGTCCAGGACCCAAATGCACAGGGTGGGGTTGAGACCCAGGGCCTCAAGCTTAATGATGAGCTTGGAGGGTACTATGGTGTTGAATGCTGAGCTGTAGTCAATGAACAGCATTCTTACATAGGCATTCCTCTTGTCCAGGTGGGTTAGGGCAGTGTGCAGTGTGATGGCATCGTCTGTGGACATTTTGGGGCGATATGCAAATTGCAGTGGGTCTAGGGTGACCGGTAAAGTGGAAGTGACATGATCCTTGACTAGTCTCTCAAAGCACTTCATGATGAAAGAAATGAGTGCTACGGGGCAATAGTCATTTAGTTCAGTTACCTTTGCTTTCTTGGGTACAGGAACAATGGTGGACATCTTGAACCAAGTGGGGAAAGCAGACGGGGATAGGGAGAGATTGAATATGTCCATCAACACTCCAGCCAGCTGGTCAGCGCATGCTCTGAGGATGCGGCTAGGGATGCTGAAGGGCAGGCAGCCCTGCGAGGGTTAACACGCTTAAATGTCTTGCTCACGTCGGCCATGGGAGAAGTAGAGCCCACAGTCCTTGGTAGCGGGCCGCGTCGGTTATCTTCAAATCGGACAAAGAAGGTGCTTAGCTTGTCCGGAAGCAAGACGTCAATGTCTGCGACTTGGCTTGTTTTCCCTTTGTTGTCCATGATTGTCTGTAGACCCTGCCACATCATGTCTGAGCTGTTGAATTGTGACTCCACTTTGTTTTTGTACTGATGTTTTGCCTGTTCGATAACTATACTGTTTGTATTCCCATATCCCAGTCACCTTTTCATGGTTGAATGTGGTGGTTCGTGCTTTCAGTTTTTCGCTAATGCTACCATCTATCCAAGGTTTCTAGTTTGGGTAGATTCTATAGTCAGTGGGTACATCTCTTATACACTTCCTGACGAATTCAGTCACTGTATCCGTGTATTCGTCGATGTTTATTCTCAGAGGCTACCCGAAACATATCCAAGTCTGCCTGATGAAAACAATCTTGAAGCGTGGATTCCGATTGGTCAGACCAGCGTTGAATAGACCTTAGCACAGGTACTTCCTGTTTGAGTTTCTGCCTATAGGAAGGGAAGAGCAAAATGGAGTCGTGATCAGATTTGCCGAAAGGAGGGCGGGGGAGGGCCTTGTATGCATTGCAGTTAGAGTAGGGGTGATTCAGTGTTTTGCCAGCCTGGGTACTACAATCAATATGCTGATAGAATTTAGGTGGCCTTGTTCTCATTTTTTTGTTAAAATCCCCAGCTACAATAAATGCAGCCTCGGGATATTCACTTCCAGTGAAGTTTCTTGAGGGGGAATATACATGTCTGTGACAATAACTGACTAGAATTCTCTTGGTAGATAATGCAGTTGGCATTTGATTGAGGAATTCCAGGTCAGGTGAACAAAAGGACTTGAGTTGCTGTGCGTTGTTACAATTACACCATGAGTCGTTAATCTTGAAACAAACAACTCACCCTTTTTCTTCCTGGAGAGATGTTTATCAATGCATGATTGTGTTTCTATCTCCTGAGATTTAATAGGCTATTATTATGTCATGATCCTGTCTCACAGCAATGCTGTAGCTTACCGGTCTATTTGCTTCCGATTATGGTTGCTATTGAATTTATTTATTTATTTAACAAGGTAGGCCAATTGAGAACAAGTTCTCATTTACAACTGCGTCCTAGCCAACGAATGAATGAGAAATGGATAAATGGTAGCCTAATATTTTTTGTTTAGCGGAAATAAACCAGTCATGTCAGAAAAGGAGTGTCACACCTGCTCTCGCTCCCCCTCTCTGGCGCTCGAGGGCGCCAGGAAGTTCCATCATTACGCGCATCAGTGCTTCATTGGACTCACCTGGACTCCATCACTTATTGATTGCCTCCCCTGTATCTGTCTATTCCTCAATTTATTCCCCGTGTCAGCATTAATGCGGTGTCCTTTTGTCATTAAATATTCACTCCCTGTACTTGCTTCTCGTCTCCCAGCATCTGTCCTTACAGAGAGACATGCTTTGCAATATGATTTAGGCCTATATGATAAAAGTAAAATAAATATCAGATGACATGCTGCTTACTATGCCATCTTCTTACCAATGACAAATACATCCTTTTGTAATGAACACCAGAGGAGACCGAGAGCTGGTTTCAATTGCAGGGCGCAGCAGATGTCCTTTGCAAAGATAGGGGGTCCTCTGCCCCTGGACCCACAGGTAGCTGGATCCAGGGGCAGGCAGAAGGTCATACACAGGGGTCCAAAAAGGGCGGCAGGGAATAGGCTGGTAACGTAGTCCGGGAGATCAGGCAATAGGTTGATAACAGGAAATCCAATAGGCTAAAGTACAGGCAGGGAATAGGTAAAAGACGTCGTTAGTGAGACAGGCAAAAGCTATCATACACGGGAGGAGTAAATCACGGCTCCGAAAGACGTGTGTCACAAAACAAACAATATCACAGTAATGGGGTGCAAAGAATTGAACTAAATAGTGTATGATAATGACATACAGGTGCGTGAACAGGTGACTAGAATTCAGGTGATTGGGATCTGGAGATTGAGCTGCTTTCAGGGGATCTAGGTGTTTGAGGGTGTGAGTTGGAAGCAGATGTTACACTATTTTATCATTTAGGCCTCGTTTTAATGTTTTATTAGCCTACCATTATTATAACTCCCGTGCATCAAACACCTCAATTTCCCCAACATCACCATATTTGCTTGCAATACAGTTGATCAACCACTAGAAGTTATACATATACATGGATTGAGATTTGATATAAGTTAATCATTTATAAATACCAACTTTTTCGGGGAAACTTGTGCACACAAGGTTTTCAATCTTTTTTTGTGTGACTTTGATAAATGAGGCCCCAGGTCACAAAGTCAGGAACAACTACTTGAGAGTAAGGTGAGAGTAACATTTAAATCTCTGTCTCCCACCAGTACTCTTTGGAGAGTCACCTGCATCGAGCGAGAGGCACAGATGCTTGGCTGACCACTGGCAGCACACAGGCAGGGGGCAGAGTAGCCTTCACACCCCTGTGGGGACAACCACAGAGCGGAGAGATGGCAGGCGTGGGGGATTTGTCTGGTAGACAAAGGTGAGTTGTCGACAATGAACACAAAGTACTGTCTGTAACCTGTCAATGTCTCTTTGGTCGGAAAATAAACTATGACAGCAGTGTTGGCATGTGTGATAGGATAAGATTGGGCAGAGGTTTTTTGTAAGTGTTTATCGATGATTTTTGCTACAGAAAAGCACTGTGCATTAATGTAGTTGACGTATGTTTCCTTCTGTTCCATTATGGTTAACAATGCATATAGGGAGGAATTACGACTTGAGTTAAGCACACGTAAATGAAACGTAATTCCCTTGTTATGCACTTTTCTCTCTATGCGTATTCTGAATTTAAGTATGAGAATAGCATGCTATTCACCTGCTATCCGTTTGGGTGGTGATCGAATAAATTAAGGTGAGGTGGAGGTGTGTCTACAGATATGCCATATTCTTACTTTGACTAAATATCCCAATAATTGCGCCACCTTGTGAGGAAACCATTAATAAGTTCTAGCGAACCTAGCGTTTCCACTTGAAACAGGATCTACTTTATTTTTTATGATAGAAATAACACCATTCTCTATGCACTGTAATTTACAACTTGATAAGAGAGATTGATAAGAGCTAGGTAAAGTTTAGGAAATGCTGTGCCATTATGCAGAACTTAAATTGTACAGTATCATTCTGTTTAATTACATTGTTTTGTTTACTTTTACTTGCTTCCGCTGTAAACGCCATCACGGTCATTTGGTTGTTGCTGAAGATATTTAGTACCAGTTGATAATATAAAAAATAGACATGAAGGCTAATTAAATCAGTATGGAGCAGAGCGCAGACCAAACTGTAAAAGTTTGAACCCAACACGTGGTGCAATACTTGGCCATGTCAGGCAATAGACATGGGTATAGCATACTACTTACTGTACATTATTCTTCATATTATAATTCTATGTACACTAATCTTCCAAAATTACCATGGGTTGAAAAACTGAATGTGCCAATTGTTTTTTATTTAAATGTAACCTTTATTTAACTAGGCAAGTCAGCTAAGAACAAATTCTTATTTACAATGACGGCCTACCCAGGCCAAACCCTAACCTGAACAATCTTGGGCCAACTGTGAGCCGCCCTAAGGGACTCCTAATCACAGCCGGTTATGATACAGCCTGGATTCAAACCGGGTCTGTAGTGACGCCTCTAGCACTGAGATGCAGTGCCTTAGATGCAGTGCCTTGCACCACTGGTCATTATTAATCTACCAATTGGTGCTGAAACGGAGATGAAAATGCACATATACTGATCAAAAATATAAACGCAACATGCAACAATTTCAAAGATTATACTGGGTTACAGTTCATAGAAGGAAATCAGTCAATTTAAATAAATGCAATAGGCCCTAATCTATGGATTTCACATGACTGGGCAGAGGCGGAGCTAAAATGACTTTGGAGGCGTCTTATAATAGAGAAATGAACATTAAATTGAACATTAAATTATCTGGCAACAGCTCTGGTGGACATTCTTGCAGTCAGCATGCCAATTGCATGCTCCCTCAAAACTGGCATTGTGTTGTTTGACAAAACTGAACATTTTAGAATGGCTTTTTATTGTCCCCAGCATCTGTGTAATGATCATGCTGTTTAAATCAAAATCAAATCTAAATTGATTTGTCACATACACATGGTTAGCAGATGATAATGCGAGTGTAGTGAAATGCTTGTGCTTCTAGTTCCGACAATGCAGTAATGACCAACGAGTAATCTAACCTAACAATTTCACAACAACTACCTTATACACACAAGTGTAAAGGGATGAAGAATATGTACATAAAGATATATGAATGAATGATGGTACAGAACGGCATAGGCAAGATGCAGTAGATGGAATCGAGTACAGTATATACATATGAGATGAGTAATGTAGGGTATGTAAACATTATATTAAGTGACATTGTTTAAAGTGGCTAGTGATACATTTTCTTACATCAATTTTTCCATTATTAAAGTCGCTGGAGTTGTCAGTATGTTGGCAGCAGCCACTCAATGTTAGTGGTGGCTGTTTAACAGTCTGATGGCCTTGAGATAGAAGCAGTTTTTCAGTCTCTCGGTCCCTGCTTTGATGCACCTGTACTGACCTCGCCTTCTGGGTGATAGCGGGGTGAACAGGCAGTGGCTCGGGTGGTTGATATCCTTGATGATCTTTATGGCCTTCCTGTGACATCGGGTGGTGTGTAGGTGTCCTGGAGGGCAGGTAGTTTGCCCCCGGTGATTTTGATTTTATTTGGATCTCTTAAGTCCCCATTTGGACTAATCTTCCAAGAGTCCTTAAACATTCAAATCAAACACACTTTCACATATAACACAAGCATAATGACTAAATAAATACTCAATCTAAAAAAATATTGATTCTTCATCTACTATAATCCCACAACATTTCTATATACTATATTTAAATTGTTTTAAAATAATGTTTAAATGTATGTATTGAAAGGTTTCTAGTTTGCTCAGTTAATTTATTCCATTTCTGTATTGCTCTAAATCGAAATGTTCTTTTGCCTATTTTTCTTTTCTGTCTGGATAATGCATAGATGGTGGACAATCTATTCCTAGTATTTACGGAATGTCTGTCTCTTACCAACTGAATACCGTTTTAAATGATGTATATTATAAAATAAAATAAGCATGTTTTTTTCAATTACCTTGCCGATTGATGAACAAACAAGAACACTGCGCATGACTGCAACAGAAGAACCATATCTCCACATTAAAACAATGCTTGCTGCTTTATTCTGTGCATTCTGCAGCCTCCTAACTTCACTTGATGATGCATTTCCCCAGACCACCGAACAGTAGTTCACCTGACTCTCAATTAATGCTTGTGTTATTTGCTGAATAATTTTTCCTGGTAAATATTTAGCTATCCTTCTGATTATGCATGCTGTTTTAATAATATTTTACATAGATTAGTTATTTGAGACGACCATGATAAGCAGTTGTCTAGCTGCGCTCCCAATAGTTTGGTTTCTGCCACTTCTTCAATTTGTACTCCTCCCATAATGAATTGTATCCCATGCTATTTTGGCCTTTTCCTAGCTGAACAGACCAACATAACTTTGGTTTTCTTGGTGTTTAAAATAAGTTTGTTTTGGCAAACCCACTTCCTGATATTCTCCAAGTCTCCTTGTAAAGCCTGCTGTACCTGTTGAACCGATTGTCTTACAGCATAAATTGTAGTATCATCTGCAAATATAGTAGATTGAGTTTCAACCAAGGCATAGGGAAGGTCGTTGGTATATATTAAATAAAGATGTGGCCCAAGGCAGCTGCCCTGCGGTATTCCACAGTTTAACACATTAGGGGAAGAAACTGAACCATTGATATAAGTGGACTGTTTCCTGTCAGTTAGATATGTCTGTAATCAAATCAAATCAAATCAAATTTATTTATATAGCCCTTCGTACATCAGCTGATATCTCAAAGTGCTGTACAGAAACCCAGCCTAAAACCCCAAACAGCAAGCAATGCAGGTGTAGAAGCACGGTGGCTAGGAAAAACTCCCTAGAAAGGCCAATACCTAGGAAGAAACCTAGAGAGGAACCAGGCTATGTGGGGTGGCCAGTCCTCTTCTGGCTGTGCCGGGTGGAGATTATAACAGAACATGGCCAAGATGTTCAAATGTTCATAAATGACCAGCATGGTCGAATAATAATAAGGCAGAACAGTTGAAACTGGAGCAGCAGCACAGTCAGGTGGAAGTTGAAACTGGAGCAGCAGCATGGCCAGGTGGACTGGGGACAGCAAGGAGTCATCATGTCAGGTAGTCCTGGGGCATGGTCCTAGGGCTCAGGTCAGTTGAAACTGGAACAGCAGCATGGCCAGGTGGACTGGGGACAGCAAGGAGTCATCATGTCTGGTAGTCCTGGGGCATGGTCCTAGGCCTCAGGTCCTCCGAGAGAGAGAAAGAAAGAGAGAAGGAGAGAATTAGAGAACGCACACTTAGATTCACACAGGACACCGAATAGGACAGGAGAAGTACTCCAGATATAACAAACTGACCCCAGCCCCCCGACACATAAACTACTGCAGCATAAATACTGGAGGCTGAGACAGGAGGGGTCAGGAGACACTGTGGCCCCATCCGAGGACACCCCCGGACAGGGCCAGGGCCCCGGACTGTACCCAATTCAATGCTACCTCCTTAAAACCATAATGCATTAATTTTGTCAAAATTATTTAATGATCCAGTAAATCAAATGCTGCACTGAAATCTAAAAATAGTACACCTACACATTTGCCATTATCCATAGCATTGAGCCACTGATCAGTCATGTGAACCAATGCAGTGGTAGTGGAATGGTTTTTGCGATAAGCATGCTGATTGGCTGTAATCAGATCATTCTTTTCCATGTACTCCCACATTAGTCTACTCACAATACCCTCCATTATCTTACTGAGTGTAGGGAGTAGACTAATTGGTCGACTATTACAGGAGTAATGTTTTTTTTGCTGTCTTTCAGAATAGGACACAGTTTCTCATGCTTCCATACATTTGCAAACATCCCCTTTTCCAGTGACCAATTAAATATGTATCTCGGTGGAACTGCAATCTGGGGAGCAGCACAGCAAAGCAAAAAATTGTCCATAAGACCATAACCTGTAGAATTACCATCAGGTAATGACTTCAATAGGTTTAACACCTCGTCCACTGACACCGTTTGTAGACTAAAATAGCTCATCTTATTGCTCATAATATGATCATCAATCCATTGGACAATAGCTTGTTTGGAAGAATTTATGTCTACATTGTTGCTCAGAAATTTAATTTTCTGTGTAAAAAAATCTGCAAAATCAACTGGTTTTGTTATTATTCTCCCATCAACCTCCACACTAGATGGGCATGATGAGTTGTACCAAGTAAGCCCTTAACTGTGTTCCATACCTTTTCAGAATCATTTTTAAAATCAATAAAAGCATTGTTGTAAAATAACTTTTTTTTCTCCTTTGATTCAATTTAACTGCATAATTACGTAATATTCTATAATTATGTTCATCAATTTCTAACTTTGACTTGGCTGCTAAGACTTTTGTCATATGATGCGTTGTGCAGACCTCACTATCCTCTGGAGAGCCTTACAGTTGTGGGCGGAGCAGTTACCTTACCAGGCGGTGAAACAGCCCGACAGGATGCTCTCGATTGTGCATCTAAAAGTTTGAGTGCTTTTGGTGACACGCCAAATTTCTTCAGCCTCCTGAGGTTGAAGAGGCGCTGCTGAGCCTTCTTCACCACGCTGTCTGTGTGGGTGCACCAATTCAGTTTGTCTGTGATGTGTACGCTGAGGAACTTACTACTCTCTCCACTACTGTCCCATCGATATGGATAGGGGGGTGCTCCCTCTGCTGTTTCCTGAAGTCCACGATCATCTCCTTTGTTTTGTTGACGTTGAGTGTGAGCTTATTTTCCTGACACCACACTCCGAGGGCCCTCACCTCCTCCCTGTAGGCTGTCTCGTCGTTGTTGGTAATAAAGCCTACCACTGTAGTGTTGTCTGCAAACTTGATGATTGAGTTGGAGGCGTGCATGGCCATGCAGTCGTGGGTGAACAGGGAGTACAGGAGAGGGCTCAGAACGCACCCTTGTGGGGCCCCAGAGTTGAGGATCAGCAGGGTGGAGATGCTGTTACCTACCCTCACCACCTGGGGGCGGCCCGTCAGGAAGTCCAGTACGCATTTGCACAGGGCGGGGTCGAGACCCAGGGTCAAAGCACTTCATGATGACGGAAGTCATTTAGCTCAGTTACCTTAGCTTTCTTGGGAACAGGAACAATGGTGGCCCTCTTGAAGCATGTGGGAACAGCAGACTGGGATAAGGATGGATTGATATGCTGCACCTGTCAGGTGGATGGATTATCTTGGCAAAGTAGAAGTGCTCAATAACAGGGATGTAAAAAAATGTGTTCCCCAAATTTGAGAGAAATTAGGCGTTTTGTGTGTCTTTCTGGGATCTTTTATTTCAGCTCATGAAACATGGGACCAATACTTTACATGTTGCGTTTATATTTTGTTCAGTACATTTGTATGGCTTTCTTTCATTGATGCCTAATATTCTGAACTCGTTCTCTTTATATCTGTAGAAAATCTTGAACTAAAAAGGTACACCGTATTTAAAGGGATGGCTTAATTAAGATAAATGTACTGAAATCCCTGTTGAATGAATACTTAGCAGTTTAATTAAATGTATATAGTCCACAAGATGGCCACTCCTGCAGTGGGACTGAATAAGGTAGGTCTGAATTCCAAAACCTGAGCAATGCATAGGAAAGTGGTAAATTCATAAGTCTGAATCGGCATAATGTTGCACCACTGACAGCAATGAAATGTTATAATGTGCCGGATACAGTATGTGCCAAAGATAACTTTGTAAATATTATTTAGTCTGTCAAATATAAAAGTCTATATCATAGAAATAAATTCTGACACATTAACAGTACAAAATACATTTTTACCTGATATTTTATTTGTTTTGTTCTCGATTGATCTGACTCGACTGATCCAACACTGAGAAATGTTATTCTTATGCCACGGCACTTACTATCTCACCAATACTCTCTTTTTCGCTACAGTATATTGACCAGAATATTTTTTACCCACCCCATCTTTGCAAGCTTGGTTCCCAACCAGAGTTAAAGTTTGCACTGCTTGCTGAGTGAGCCATTTGTTGCCTTTTTAAAATCCTCCATTTTGATATAGATTGAGATTCATCAGGCTTCATTCACTCTGTGAATATGAACCCAATGAGACGTGCCATTATCAGCATTCACATGAGACACCGTCGGAGAACGAATGGGATATTTCTCTGAATTTCCACCAGGAGACTGACCATGAAGGGAGGCAGAAAAGAGATTTGTCACCGGGAAGCCTGGTTTAATGTTCCGGCTAAACTGTTACAAAATAGATGTTGACACAAAAGTGGCAGATTCTAAAAACTGACATGACTGTGGGGATTTGGTGGAACAATCCCTGAGGATCTCCATAAGTAAATGTGACACAAGGCAATACATCAGAGACCCTTCCAGATAATGGGGGGATTGTCAGAGAGGAGCGATAGCTACCCAGAACCCCTCAGCTCTCCCTCCAGGTGAGACAGCCAGGCTGGCTGGGCTTAGCTGGATACAGCCATGGCTCTGAGATATGCTCAGGGGCAGGTTCTAGGTTAAGTTGAAGGTTGACTAGTGAAGTAAGGTAAAGGCTGAAACTGCTTGGTTCATAGCCTCTATGATTAGATTTGGTGAAATCCTTGTGAATTAAAATGAGACCATTTGCAGAATGTGTTTTGGGGAAAACAGGTGTGTAATATGGTTTAGGTTCTCATCAGTAATAAGGGAAAGTAGTAATAGGGTGTTAGTGACTCTCTCAAGCAAATAATAATGTGAGGAGAGCGAAGTGAATGAGTGTGTATGTGAAACATAGAGAAGGGGGAGAGAGCAAGAGAGAAGTTGACAGCACTCTTCAATCGTATTATTTCAGTTAATCTCCAACCTTGCCGGGTCTTTTCCCTTACTCCCCAATTTCTGTTGTTTACAGTACACACTGCATTTCCAGAAATGTTCCATCTAATTGCTTTTTTGTGAAATGCATTTCCTCCTCCTCCTGCTTGCTTGGCAAGCCGTCCTTGAGTAGTTGGCTAATTAGTTTCTAAGCAATTACCTGCCTCACTGCTCTGTGATGGTCTCGCATATTTTTGAACACAGACCAAATACAGAGAAGAAACAACATGTTTGACATGTGATGTGTCCTCCCCTTCGTTTTACTTTAATTTTACCGTCTAATTGATCAACGAAAAGAAATGGCCACTCGACTGCAAGTAAAAAAAAAATATTAATTGAAGAAGAACAAACTCCACCCTGGGTCGTACCATGTGTGAGGACAAGGTTGAATGGATGACATGTTCAGTATTTATCCATTAGTCTCTTCCTCCCTTGGCTTGGAAAGAGGTCACCATCTGGAAGACAAGCAAGGCCTAGTCAGCCACCTATTTGCTAGTGTTTTTAATAGTGTGTGAAGACATTAGGGAGCATAATGTGGTTTGATATTTGAAAAGCATGATGTATATCAATATACCAATACAGAAGGCTTCCCCACGGTAGAGTGGTCACACGCTCCTCAGGCCTCCATGAGCTGGAGACATGCAAACATACTTTCTACATAGAGATTAATTCATTAAATGATACTCCACTCTCATTACTGAAGTACGTTGCGCCCTATAGTTTAATGTATAGATAATGATGATGAGGGTATGGAATCAGCAGTTTTGGTGAGTAGTTCCACTACTTGTAACTCACCTACTAATTAAACTACATTCAAAGATTAGTGAATTAATGAAATTGTATTTCCGTGTCAAATCGCCAATTGGCAACCCATCCCTTATGGGATTAAATGACACAAACAAACATTACAATAATTCACTGTGGTAATTAAATTATAATTATTTCCCAGCATTCTCTGCATTGCACATCACATAAAGAGTGAACAAAAAAAATACAATGCATAAGAGTAAATAAGGTTATCCAAACAATAATTACATCCCTTAAGCAGCAAAATAATATACATATCATATACAAACAAAAAAAATACAAAAATAAATTAAAATTAGAAATCACTTGAACCCAGTCTGGCACAAACAGAAGATTCATACAGTATGGCAGACAAGCCTATTGTCACGTTCTGACCTTTATTTCCTTTGTTTTGTATTTATTTAGGACGGTCAGGGCGTGAGTTGGGGTGGGCAGTCTGTTTGTTTTTCTATGATTTGGGGATTTCTATGTTTCGGCCTAGTATGTTTCTCAATCAGAGGCAGGTGTCATTAGTTGTCTCTGATTGAGAATCATACTTAGGTAGCCTGGGTTTCACTGTGTGTTTGTTTCCGTGTCTGTGTTTTTCACCACACGGTACTGTTTTGGGTTTCGTTCATTCCACGTTTATTGTTTTTGTATTCAGTTGTTCATGTGTACTATTTCTTATTAACTTCTTGGATATAGGGGGCGCTCTTTTAATTTATGGATAAAAAAACGTGCCCGTTTTAAGCGCAATATTTTGTCACGAAAAGATGCTCGACTATGCATATAATTGGCAGCTTTGGAAAGAAAACACTCTAAGGTTTCCAAAACTGCAAAGATATTATCTGTGAGTGCCACAGAACTCATGCTACAGGCGAAACCAAGATGATACCTTAAACAGGAAATGGGCAGAATTTTCAAAGCTCTGTTTTCTATTGTCTCCTTATATGGCTGTGAATGCGCCGGGAATGAGCCTGCCCTTCCTATCGTTTCTCCAAGGTGTCTGCAGCATTGTGACGTATTTGTAGGCATATCATTGGAAGATTGGCCATAAGAGACTACATTTACCACGGGTCCGCCCAGTGTCCTTTGTGTAAATTCGTGCGTAATCTTCAGCCACAGGCATTTTCTCCTGGGATTCAGAGGGGATAGCAGACTTCCACGAATGATATATCATCGAAGAGATATGTGAAAAACACCTTGAGGATTGGTCCTAAACAACGTTTGCCATGTTTCAGTCGATATTATGGAGTTAATTTGCACACATGCCATTTACCACATAGAAGCTAAATATTTGTGCAATTTAATTATAGGTAGCCCTTTTCTTTTATTCCAGGCTTTATCTAAATATTCCTCAAAAGGAAATACACAACGGACAAAAAACTTTTAAAAAACATTTCAATTTCTCCTCATCACTCAGCCACATAATGCCAGGGTATATCTAGTGTGCTTTCTGGAATAAGAGCAAGCGTATATCGTTGTATAAAAGGGCAATAGAGGATAAAATGAGTTTCATTCTCCATTTCTTCACAATAGTTACATAGTCTTTCCTCTTCCATTTCACCACAATACGAACTTGTTTCAATACGCAGAGGCAATATCCCTGATTTTACCTGTGCACATACAGTGCCTTGTGAAAGTATTCGGCCCCCTTGAACTTTGCGACCTTTTGCCACATTTCAGGCTTCAAACATAAAGCCCGAGAGTCAGCCCCAGAAATTTATTGGGGGGGGGGGGCTCACAGGGAGTATGGCTACGCCAGGTAGGAGACCTGCGCAAACTCCCTGTGCTTACCGGGGGGCTAGTGAGACCGGGCAGGCACCGTGTTATGCAGTGGTGCGCACGGTGTCCCCAGTGCGGGTGCATAGCCCGGTGCGGTATATTCCAGCTCCTCGTATCGGCCGGGCTAGAGTGGGCATCGAGCCAGGTAAGGTTGGTCAGGCTCGGTGCTCAAGAGCTCCGGTGCGCCTGCACGGTCCGGTCTATCCAGTACCACCTTCACGCACCAGCCCTCCGGTGGCAGCTCCCCGCACCAGGCTTCCTGTGCGTGTTCTCGGCCCAGTACCACCAGTGCCAGCACCACGCATCAGGCCTACAGTGCACCTCGCCTCTCCAGCCTGTTCAGCGCTGCCGGAGCCTTTCTCCTCTCCTGCGCTGCCGGAGTCTCCCGCCTGTTCAGCGCAGCCAGAGCTGCCAGCCTGCATGGAGCAGTCAGAGCTGTCAGTCTACATGGAGCAGCCAGAGCTGCCAGCCTGCATGGAGCAGCCAGAGCTGCCAGTCTACATGGAGCAGCCAGAGCTGTCAGCCTGCATGGAGCAGCCAGAGCTGCCAGTCTACATGGAGCAGCCAGACCTGCCAGTCTACATGGAGCAGCCAGAGCTGCCAGTCTGCATGGAGCAGCCAGAGATGTCAGTCTGCATGGAGCAGCCAGAGCTGCCAGTCTGCATGGAGCTGCCAGTCTGAAAGGAGCTGCCAGTCTGCAAGGAGCTGCCAGTCTGCAAGGAGCCGCCAGAGCTGCCAGTCTGTAAGAAGCCGCCAGAGCTGTCAGCCTACATGGAGCAGCCAGAGGCGCCAGTCAGCGTGGAGCAGCCAGATCCGTCAGTCTACCAGGATCCGCCAGTCAGCCAGACTCTTCCAGATCCGCCAGTCAGCCAGACTCTTCCAGATCCGCCAGTCAGCCAGACTCTTCCAGATCCGCCAGTCAGCCAGACTCTTCCAGATCCGCCAGTCAGCCAGACTCTTCCAGATCCGCCAGTCAGCCAGACTCTTCCAGATCCGCCAGTCAGCCAGACTCTTCCAGATCCGCCAGTCAACCAGACTCTTCCAGATCCGCCAGTCAGCCAGGAACTGCCAGAACCGCCAGCCAGCCAGGATCTGCCGGATCCAACTACCTGCCTGAGCTTCCTCTCAGTGCTGAGCTTCCCCTCAGTGCTGAGCTCCCCCTCAGTGCTGAGCTTCCCCTCAGTGCTGAGCTTCCCCTCGGTCCCGAGCTTCCCCTCGGTCCCGAGCTTCCCCTCGGTCCCGAGCTTCCCCTCGGTCCCGAGCTTCCCCTCGGTCCCGAGCTTCCCCTCGGTCCCGAGCTTCCCCTCGGTCCCGAGCTTCCCCTCAGTCCCGAGCTTCCCCTCAGTCCTGAGCTTCCCCTCAGTCCCGAGCTGCCCCTCAGTCCAGTGGGGTTCTGGGTGAGGACTACTAGGCCATGGTCGGCGGCGAGGGTGGACTATCCAAGGACGCGAGGAGGAGGGACTAAGACATTGATAGAGTGGGGTCCACGTCCCGCGCCGGAGCCGCCACCATGGACAGACACCCACCCGGACCCTCCCTATTGTTTTGATGTGCGTCCGGGAGTCCGCACCTTAGGGGGGAGGTTCTGTCACGCCCTGGTCGAAGTATATTGTGTTTGTCTTTATTTATTTGGTCAGGCCGGGGTGTGACATGGGTTTATTGTGGTGTGTTTTGTCTTGGGGTTTTGTTAGGTATTGGGTGTGTGGCTTAGTGGGGGTATCTAGCAAAGTCCATGGCTGTCCTAGTGGTTCTCAATCAGAGGCAGGTGTTTATCGTTGTCTCTGATTGGGAACCATATTTAGGCAGCCATATTCTTCAGGTGTCTCTGTGTTATTGCACCAGTTTAGGCTGTTTCGGTTTTCACGTACGTTTATAGTTTTTTGTATTGATCGTGTTTATTTGTCTATTAAACATGTATCGAATTAACCACGCTGCATTTTGGTCCGACTCTCTTTCACCCGAAGAAAATCGTTACAAGGTGACATTTTATTTTCGTGTCAAATCCATCCCTTATGGGATTAATTGACACAAACATTACAACAATTCACTATGATAATAAAATAATTATTCTGCATTGCATTTAAGAGATTTTTTGTTGAAATATATCAATACATAATGTTAAATCACATCCCTAGAGCAGTACAATACACAAATACAGAAAAAAGAAACAGATGTCGCTTTCCAAAACAACCACCCTATCTATTCCTCTTAAGAGGCACAAATTATCGAGAGTAAGATTATTTACGGTGTTAGTATTCTATATTCTGAAACAAATGGATATTTTGGAAATTGATTTGGGTTGTAATGACACTACCCCACATAGGCACCATTTTGAATTTCGGTTTCAAATCTCTGCCTCTGCTATCACGACACTAGGCGAGACCCAAATGCAGTCACAGGAGGCAGATGGTTGGAGTTTAAGATGTTTAATAAATCCAAAGGGAATAGGCAAGAGTGGTCGAGGACAGGCAAAAGGTCATAACCAGATCAGAGTCCAGGAGGTACAGAGTGGCAGGCAGGCTCGAGGTCAGGGCAGGCAGGCGGGTACAGAGTCCAGAACAGAAAAGCGTCAAAACGGCGAGGACTAGAAAAAAAGAAAAGGCAAAGCAGGAAAAGGGGGACAAAAACACTGGTAGGCTTGGACATACAAGACGAACTGGCACAGAGAGACAGCAAACAGGGATAAATACACTGGGGAAAACAAGCGACACCTGGAGGGGGTGGAGACAATAACGAGGACAGGTGAAACAGATCAGGGTGTGACAGTACTGCCACCTGGCGTCCTACCTGGGCGCACACCTGGTTTACCGGGGTGTAGGCGGTGGAAGTCGGTGATGAGGGCTGGATCCAGGATGTCTCTAGTGGGAACCCAACACCTCCGGGCCCTAACACTCTCAGTCAACCAGGTATTGGAAACCCCTGCCCAATGGTCGAACACGCAGGAGACGTCCCACCGTGTATGCCGGATGGCCATCAATGGCACGTTGGAAGGGGGGGAGCCTGGGGACAGAAGACAAAGACCTGTGAGACACGAGTTTAATTCTAGATATATGTAGCAGAGGGCACGGGGTAACAAGAGACGGACAGCAGTGAAACTCAGGAGATGGGAACGTTTGCAGGACTCTACCCGAAGGAGCAGGTCCTGTGTGAATAGCTATAAACTCTGCGGAAGCGTTGTGCTGGGGTGGTCCACTTGTCGACCAGCCGCCCTGGCTCTTCTCCAGGTACATCTACAGCGGTGGACAAACATCTGGGCCAAAGGTACGCTGACCTAAGGGTGCTAAATGCCTTCCAGAACTGAGACAACAAATGAGGACCCCAATCGGAGACCATGTCTAACGGAAGTCCATGGATCCCGAAGACATGCTACATCATAAGCTGGGCCGTCTCCTTGGCAGAAGGTAGTTTGGGGTGAGGGATGAAATGGGCGACCTTGGAGAACCGGTTGACTCCCATCAGACGGAGAGAGCCCAGTGACAAAGTCCAGAGATATGAGACCAGGGACGATGAGGAATCGGTAGTGGCTGCAGGACGCCAGAAGAAGCTAGCCGTGGAGTCTTGTTTTGAGCACACACAGTGCATGCGGTGATGAAGGCAGAGATGTCAGGGACCATTGTGGGCCACCAGAAACATTGTCGAAGGAAGGCTAGTGTACGACGGGACCCTGGCTGACAGGTCAGCCTGGAGGAATGATCCCATTCCAGGACAGGAGAGAGGACTAGGGACAAACAGCCGGTTAGCTAGGCCCCCCTTCAGGTCCAGGCTGGGAGCGTTGTGCCTCATGGACCAGGTTCAATACCCCAATCCACAATGGCAGCAAGACATGAAGTAGGGAGAATGGTTTCAAAAGGTAGAGGGTGTGGAAGAGGAACTGTATAGGCGGGAGAGGGTGTCAGGCTTCACACTCTTAGACCCTGGATGGTAGGAGATGGTGAAGAGAAGGGCCCACCGGGCCTGCCTGGAGTTGAGGCGTTTGGCTCTACAGAGATATTCCAGGTTTTTATAGTTGTGCCAGACTAGGAATGGCTGTTCTACTCCTTCCAGCCAGTGCCGCCACTCTACCAACGCCATCTTCACCGCCAGGAGTTCTCAGTTGCCAACATCGTAGTTCCTTTCAGCAGGATTGAGACGATGGAACAGGAAGGCACAGGGATGAAGCTTCTGGTCCTGGGCAGATTGCTGGGACAGGCTGGCCCCCACTCCAACATCTGAAGCATCCACTTCCACCACAAGTTGACGTGAGGGGTCCGGATGGATGAGGATAGGTGCTATTGTGAACCGATGCTTCAGGTCCATAAAGGCTTTGCCGACAGCTGGAGACCATTTGAATGGTACCTTGGGAGAGGTGAGTGCCGAGTGCTGTAGTCCCAAATGAAACGGCGGTAGAAGTTTGCAAAACCAAGAAACCGTTGCTACTGCACCCTGGACGTTGGTTGAGGCCAATCCACCACTGCTTTCCTCCCTCCAGGAGCCATCTGAACATTGCCCTCAGCAATGACATATCCCAGAAAGGTGATCGTAGAGCAGTGGACCTCACACTTCTAGGCTTTCACGAACAGTTCTCCAGGAGGTGCTGAATGACCTGTCTGACAAACATGTTCTTATGCAGATTGGGAAAAACCAGGATGTAAGGTACAGAAACACAAACCAGTTTAGCATATCCAGAAGCACATCATTGACCAAAGCCTGAAAAACAGCGGGGGCGTTGGTGAGTCCAAATGGCATGACCTGGTACTCATAATGTACTCAAATTCCATTTGAATAAAAACATTTTTAATATAATCTGACATGGAAAATAAATAAATAAATATATATATATATATATATATATATATATATTTTCCATGTCAGATTATATTTTCCATTTTTTATTCAAATGGAATGGAGTAGAACAGCAAACACACACATGTCCACTGCGCCTGCTACTCCTCTCCATTTTATATATATATATATATATATACAGTGTGGAAGTTACAGGTCTGTGAGAGCCAGAAATCTTGCTTGTTTGTAGGTGACAAAATACTTATTTTCCGCCATAATTTGCAAATGAATTAATTAAAAATCCTACATTGTAATTTTCTGGATTTTTTCTCTCATTTTGTCTGTCATAGTTGAAGTGTACCTATGATGAAAATCACAGGCCTCTCATCTTTTTAAGTGGGATAACTTGCACAATTGGTGGCTGACTAAATACTGTTTTGCCCCACTGTATATTATATAAACTGCTCAAAAAACGGGAACACTAAAATAACACATCCTAGATCTGAATGAATGAAATATTCTTATTAAATACTTTTTTCTTTATATAGTTGAATGTGCTGACAACAATCACACAAACATTATCAACCCATGGAGGTCTGGATTTGGAGTCACTACAGGCTGATTCAACTTTGATGTAATGTCCTTAAAACAAGTCAAAATGAGGCTCAGTAGTGTGTGTGGCCTCCACGTGCCTGTATGACCTCCCTACAACGCCTGGGCATGCTCCTGATGAGGTGGCGGATGATCTCCTGAAGGATCTCCTCCCAGACCTGGACTAAAGCATAGAGCGAGACATGATGTCCCAGATGTGCTCAATTGGATTCAGGTCTAGGGAACGGGCGGGCCAGTCCATAGCATCAATGCCTTCCTCTTGCAGGAACTGCTGACACACTCCAGCCACATGAGGTCTAGCATTGTCTTGCATTAGGAGGAACCCAGGGCCAACCGCACCAGCATATGATCTCACAAGGGGTCTGAGGATGGCAGTCAGGCTAACTCTGGCGAGCACATGGAGGGCTGTGAGGCCCCCAAAGAAATGCCACCCCACACCATGACTGACCCACCGCCAAAACGGTCATGCTGGAGGATGTTGCAGGCAGCAGAACATTCTGCACTCCGTCTCCAGACTCTGTCGCATCTGTAACACGTGCTCAGTGTGAACCTGCTTTCATCTGTGAAGAGCACAGGGCGCCAGTGGCGAATTTGCCAATCTTGGTGTTCTCTGGCAAATGCCAAACGTCCTGCATGGTGTTGGGCTGTAAGCAAAACCCCCACCTGTGGACGTCGGGCCCTCATACCACCCTCATGGTGTCTGTTTCTGACCGTTTGAGCAGACACATGCACATTTGTGGCCTGCTGGAGGTCATTTTGCAGGGCTCTGGCCGTGCTCCTCCTGCTCCTCCTTGCACAAAGGCGGAGGTAGCGGTCCTGCTGCTGGGTTGTTGCCCTCCTACGGCCTCCTCCACATCTCCTGATGTACTGGCCTGTCTCCTGGTAGCGCCTCCATGCTCTGGACACTACGCTGACAGACACAGCAAACCTTCTTGCCACAGCTCGCATTGATGTTCCATCCTGGATGAGCTGCACTACCTGAGCCACTTGTGTGGGTTGTAGACTCCATCTCATGCTACCCCTAGAGTGAAAGCACCGCCAGCATTCAAAAGTGACCAAAACATCAGCCAGGAAGCATAGGAACTGAGAAGTGGTCTGTGGTTATCACCTGCAGAACCACTCCTATAATGGCGGTGTCTTGCTAACTGCCTATAATTTCCAGCTGTTGTCTATTCCATTTGCACAACAGCATGTGAAATTGATTGTCAATCAGTGTTGCTTCCTAAATGGACAGTTTGATTGACTTGGAGTTACATTGTGTTGTTTAAGTGTTCCCTTTATTTTTGTTGAGCAGTATATATATATATACAGTGCCTTGCGAAAGTATTCGGCCCCCTTGAACTTTGCGACCTTTTGCCACATTTCAGGCTTCAAACATAAAGATATAAAACTGTATTTTTTTGTGAAGAATCAACAACAAGTGGGACACAATCATGAAGTGGAACGACATTTATTGGATATTTCAAACTTTTTTAACAAATCAAAAACTGAAAAATTGGGCGTGCAAAATTATTCAGCCCCTTTACTTTCAGTGCACCAAACTCTCTCCAGAAGTTCAGTGAGGATCTCTGAATGATCCAATGTTGACCTAAATGACTAATGATGATAAATACAATCCACCTGTGTGTAATCAAGTCTCTGTATAAATGCACCTGCACTGTGATAGTCTCAGAGGTCCGTTAAAAGCGCAGAGAGCATCATGAAGAACAAGGAACACACCAGGCAGGTCCGAGATACTGTTGTGAATAAGTTTAAAGCCGGATTTGGATACAAAAAGATTTCCCAAGCTTTAAACATCCCAAGGAGCACTGTGCAAGCGATAATATTGAAATGGAAGGAGTATCAGACCACTGCAAATCTACCAAGACCTGGCCGTCCCTCTAAACTTTCGGCTCATTCAAGGAGAAGACTGATCAGAGATGCAGCCAAGAGGCCCATGATCACTCTGGATGAACTGCAGAGATCTACAGCTGAGGTGGGAGACTCTGTCCATAGGACAACAATCAGTCGTATATTGCACAAATCTGGCCTTTATGGAAGAGTGGCAAGAAGAAAGCCATTTCTTAAAGATATAAATAAAAAGTGTTGTTTGCCACAAGCCACCTGGGAGACACGCCAAACATGTGGAAGAAGGTGCTCTGGTCAGATGAAACCAAAATTGAACTTTTTGGCAACAATGCAAAACGTTATGTTTGGCGTTAAAGCAACACAGCTCATCACCCTGAATACACCATCCCCACTGTCAAACATGGTGGTGGTAGCATCATGGTTTGGGCCTGCTTTTCTTCAGCAGGGACAGGGAAGATGGTTCAAATTGATGGGAAGATGGATGGAGCCAAATACAGGACCATTCTGGAAGAAAACCAGATGGAGTCTGCAAAAGACCTGAGACTGGGACGGAGATTTGTCTTCCAACAAGACAATGATTCAAAACATAAAGCAAAATCTACAATGGAATGGTTCAAAAATAAACATATCCAGGTGTTAGAATGGCCAAGTCAAAGTCCAGACCTGAATCCAATCGAGAATCTGTGGAAAGAACTGAAAACTGCTGTTCACAAATTCTCTCCATCCAACCTCACTGAGCTCGAGCTGTTTTGCAAGGAGGAATGGGAAAACATTTCAGTCTCTCGATGTGCAAAACTGATAGAGACATACCCCAAGCGACTTACAGCTGTAATCGCAGCAAAAGGTGGCGCTACAAAGTATTAACTTAAGGGGGCTGAATAATTTTGCACGCCCAATTTTTCAGTTTTTGATTTGTTAAAAAAGTTTGAAATATCCAATAAATGTCGTTCCACTTCATGATTGTGTCCCACTTGTTGTTGATTCTTCACAAAAAAATACAGTTTTATATCTTTATGTTTGAAGCCTGAAATGTGGCAAAAGGTCGCAAAGTTCAAGGGGGCCGAATACTTTCGCAAGGCACTGTATATATTTCATAGAACGGCATTAGCACTTACCCATCCAGAAGAATGTCCTGTCCTTGCAGAAACAGCTCCTCAGTTCCTGTTTGAATCATAACACTCAAAGATTCCTCACACAAAATATCAGTCTCACTTTTTCACTTTCACTTTAGACTTTGACTTCGCTTTTCCTGATTTATTCGCCATGATATCTTCAATGAAATCGTTGAAAATACAACTTTCCGAAATACTGCTGCACGTAACAAGCGTCCCAGCAAGTCCTCTGATAGTCAAGGCGAGAATGGAGTTCCTTACGCGTGCATTTACAAACAAGGAATGGTGGTCCAACCCAAAACCATTACATACTGGTCGTTTACCTCAGCTCATATTGAAATCTAGCTGGGTAGATAGCCAAAGATCAGTGGTCATTGGGCAGAAATACAGTCAATCAATGAAGCTTAGCTAAAATTATTGGTGCGCAAGGAAGTACTTGCTCGTTGTCTTCAAATCAGTTCACTTCGGTCAATGCTCCCTGCAAAAAGAACTATGATGTTTGGCTGTGTTGCAAACATCCAGAGGAATGCACTGAAACCAACCATGACTAGATAAACAATTGTTTGCGGTGTGGAATTACGTTGAATGCTCCGTAAAAAATTGATAGAGATTTAGGCTATAAAAATAGATTTTATCAAAGAAAACGGCACTTCATTTGATCACTGGGACCCTCAGGAAGAGAAATAAGAGCAAGATATCAGAATGTAAGTCATAATTTTACCTTCAGATGTGAATGTGTAAAAATTGTCATGGCGGAAAATGTTTGCTGTTGATTGCTCTTCTCAAACAAAAGCATGGCATTTGTTCTCTGTAATAGCTATTTTAAATCGGAAAACGTAGTTTGATTACCAAGATTCTAATCTTTTGAAGGATGTAAGACACTTGCATTTAAGAATGTTTAATGTTACGACGTTGTATTTTTAGTTGTCACTCTGAAATTTCCCCTGATGTTGATCCCTGTACAGGGATCGCAGCCATAAGAGGTTCCCTTAGGCGTCCATCAATTTTAATGGTTAAAGCAATAAGGGAGTTGAGGTCCACCGGCATTTCCCGAGCAGCTAGCTCATCCTAAACCTCAGATAATCCGTGCAGAAAAGTATTGAAAAGAGACTCCGGATTCCTGGCACTCTCGGCGGCCAACATGCAAAAGCCACCGTTTAGTCTGCCACACTAAGTTAGTTGGTGGAAGTCAAGCAGTTTGCTAGGCGCCTTTCTCCCGGATACCGAGACTCAAAAACTTCTCTCCTCTGCCACGAATTCCTCCAAATTACTGCAAATTGCAGATTGTTGTTCCCAAACTGTAGCCCAGGAGAGCACACTTCCTATCATCAGCATAATTATATACTCCATCTTCGATCGGTCTGAAGAAAACGAAGATGGCTGTAGTTCAAAAATAAGTGAGCACTGAGAAATAAAACCCCGGCAGGTACCAGGATTCCCCGAATATCGCTCTGGAGGTGGTAAGCCGGGTTCACGGGGAGTCAAGATAGGGGAAAACTGGGTGATAGGCAAGAGAATGGTCATGGACAGGCAAAAGGTCATAACCAGATCAGAGTCCAGGAGGTACAGAGTGGCAGGCAGGCTCGAGGTCAAGCCAGGCAGAATGGTCAGGCTTGCGGGTACAGAGTCCAGAACAGGCAAGGGTCAAAACTGGGAGGACTAGAAAAAGGAGAAAAGGCTAAATGGGACATATTTTTACAGTTTTGGAAACTTTAGAGTGTTTTCTATCCTAAGCTGTCAATTATATGCATATTCTAGCATGTGGTCCTGAGAAATAGGCGGTTTACTTTGGGAACGTTATTTTTCCAAAATTAAAAATAGTGCCCCCTATTTTCAAGAGGGTAATGACTCCAACCTAAGTGTATGTAAACTTCCAACTTCAACTGTACCTCTGGAAAATACAGAAATAACATGTGCTCAATAAAAAGTGCCAATCATGTTGGAGATCAATAATCAAAACGTGTTGTTTAGAACATGCTAACTAAACAATGAACCATAATCATAATCCATAGAGTACTAGCAATACAAACCAATTGTCATAGCTAGCTAAAGTTAATGAAATAGGTTCAATGTTAGCTAGTTAGCTAGCTAACATTAGGCTATAACTAGCAATGCAAAATTGCATTTTAAGAACACATTACTCCACACAGATCATAAACGTAATGTTAGCTAGCGAGTCAGCCATCTATCGTCAGACAGCTAGCTAACAGTAAACTGTAACTTAAAATGAAAACAACTTTCTGACAAATTAGAAAAGTATCGTATCTGAAACTGTAGCCAGACTCTTACCCGTATACATGGAAGAATGCTTCACAGCAGACTGCAACCCCTTTCATTAAATAAGACGTCTTTTGTCTTTTCCATTTTGTATGTACAACTTGCCTGTCCCATTGTTTTGTCAAGTCACTCTGGTTCACACTGACTGTGTGCAATACCATGATAATCATCTTAAAACCTCTTTGGGCTAGACGTGCCACTAGCGACCCACCTCGACAACATCCGGTGAAATTGCAGAGCGCAAAATTCAAAGTACAAAAATCGCAATATTTAACGTTCATGTAAATACAAGTGCCATACATCATTTAAAAGCTTAACTTCTTGTTAAGTCCGAAATAGCGATAAAATAAATCACTTACCTTTGAAGATCTTCCTTTGTTTGCAATCACAAGGGTCCCAGCTACACAACAAATGTTTGTTTTGTTCTATAAAGTCCTTCTTTATATCCCAAAAAGTCAGTTTAGTTGGCTCGCTTGATTCAGTAATCCACCTGTTCCACTCATTCAAAATGCATACATGGAATCCCAAAAGTTACCAATAAACTTTGTCCAAACAAGTCAAACAACATTTCTAAATCAATCCTCAGGTACCCTAATATGTAAATAAACAATCAAATTTAAGACGGAGAATAGTATGTTCAATACCGGAGATAAATGACGAAGTGTGCGCCCTCATCCACGTGCGCCACAAGACTACAGTAAAATGAGAGCCACCTTGAAAAACTACAAATTCTTGCAAACTTTTCAAAAAACATTCCTGAAACCCTTTCTAAAGACTTGACATCTAGTGGAAGCCATTGGAACTGCAAGCTGGGAGGATTTCCCATAGACAAGCATTTCAATGGGTGGTCACCTCAACAAAAAAATAATTTGGATGGATTCTCCTCTGGTTTTTGCCTGCCACATCAGTTATATTAACAGTTTTAGAAACTTCAGAGTGTTTTCTATCCAATACTACCAATTGTATGCATATCCTAGCTTCTGGGCCTGAGTAACAGGCAGTTTGCTTTTGGCACGTCAGTCATCCGATCTTCCGAATACTGCCCCCTATCCCTAAGAAGTAGTCCCCACCCATGCACCCAGAAGTAGTCCCCACCCAAACTCAATTTTACTCGCCCTAGCAGAGCTGGTTAGGCTGTTACTTTGCTCCTGGCAAAAATGTAACAGCTTTTTTGCCAACGTTTACTGACACCGGCTATGTTGAGCGTTTGTAAATTCATCATGTATTCTGCGCTCTGGTACACTCAGATGAGAGTGCTCTGAAACAGTTGTTGCAGTGATGTTCTATTGAAATAGGTTACTTGCAAAGTGGAGTTTTTTGTTAAGTTTTAATACGCGATACAAGAAAAAAAAGCTGCGTTAGACAGGATTACTCTGCACATTTTATTTATTTATTTATTTTACCTTTATTTAACCAGGTAGGCAAGTTGAGAACAAGTTCTCATTTGCAATTGCGACCTGGCCAAGATAAAGCAAAGCAGTTCGACAGATACAACGACACAGAGTTACACATGGAGTAAAACAGACATACAGTCAATAATACAGAATAAACAAGTCTATATACAATGTGAGCAAATGAGGTGGGAAGGGAGGTAAAGGCAAAAAGGCCATGGTGGCAAAGTAAATACAATATAGCAAGTAAAACACTGGAATGGTAGTTTTGCAATGGAAGAATGTGCAAAATAGAAATAAAAATAATGGGGTGCAAAGGAGCAAAATAAATAAATAAAATTAAATACAGTTGGGAAAGAGGTAGTTGTTTGGGCTAAATTATAGGTGGGCTATGTACAGGTGCAGTAATCTGTGAGCTGCTCTGACAGTTGGTGCTTAAAGCTAGGGAGGGAGATAAGTGTTTCCAGTTTCAGAGATTTTTGTAGTTCGTTCCAGTCATTGGCAGCAGAGAACTGGAAGGAGAGGCGGCCAAAGAAAGAATTGGTTCTGGGGGTGACTAGAGAGATATACCTGCTGGAGCGTGTGCCACAGGTGGGAGATGCTATGGTGACCAGCGAGCTGAGATAAGGGGGGACTTTGCCTAGCAGGGTCTTGTAGATGACATGGAGCCAGTGGGTTTGGCGACGAGTATGAAGCGAGGGCCAGCCAACGAGAGCGTACAGGTCGCAATGGTGGGTAGTATATGGGGCTTTGGTGACAAAACGGATTGCACTGTGATAGGCTATTTTGTAAATGACATCGCCAAAGTCGAGGATTGGTAGGATGGTCAGTTTTACAAGGGTATGTTTGGCAGCATGAGTGAAGGATGCTTTGTTGCGAAATAGGAAGCCAATTCTAGATTTAACTTTAGATTGGAGATGTTTGATATGGGTCTGGAAGGAGAGTTTACAGTCTAACCAGACACCTAAGTATTTGTAGTCAGAGCCGTCCAGAGTAGTGATGTTGGACAGGCGAGTAGGTGCAGGTAGCGATCGGTTGAAGAGCATGCATTTAGTTTTACTTGTATTTAAGAGCAATTGGAGGCCACGGAAGGAGAGTTGTATGGCATTGAAGCTTGCCTGGAGGGTTGTTAACACAGTGTCCAAAGAAGGGCCGGAAGTATACAGAATGGTGTCGTCTGCGTAGAGGTGGATCAGAGACTCACCAGCAGCAAGAGCGACCTCATTGATGTATACAGAGAAGAGAGTCGGTCCAAGAATTGAACCCTGTGGCACCCCCATAGAGACTGCCAGAGGTCCGGACAGCAGACCCTCCGATTTGACACACTGAACTCTATCAGAGAAGTAGTTGGTGAACCAGGCGAGGCAATCATTTGAGAAACCAAGGCATACTGACCAGCTCAAATAAACAGAAGCGTGCCATGTGGCAGACCAATCCAAACTCATCTCTCGGCATGTCCAGCCCATCTCAGCCAATCATGGCTAGCGGGAAGGTTGCTTTTTCTGTGGCTTAACCAACTAGGCTCGTTTTTTAAATCATTTTAGTTGTATTTACAGATGGCATATAAGTTCGAGAAGGCATTTCTGCCCCGAAAAAAGTTTACATTCAAAACGGCTCTCCTGTGAAGTAGTGACCAGCAACATATGCCTAGTTTCCTGAAATGGGTCACAAATATCCACTACAAGTTACCGTCACTGACTTAACTGTTATGCCAAGGCGTTCCCCTAGGGGAACCCTGCCCCATTCAGCTGAAAAGGTGGCGTGGGGAATTCAAAAAATTCTTTAGAAATATTTAACTTTCACAAGTCCAATACAGCAAATGAAAGATAAACATCTACCCATCATGTCCGATTTTTAAAATGTTTTACAGCGAAAACACAACATATATTTGTTAGACCACCACCAAATCAAGAAAGAAACAGGCCTTTTTCCCAGCCAAAGATAGTCACAAAAGCAGGATTAGAGATAAAATGAATCACTAACCTTTTGAAAATCTTCATCAGATGACACTCATGTTACACAATACATTTATGTTTTGTTCGATAATATGCATATTTATATCCACAAATCTCGGTTTACATTGACGCCATGTTCAGAAATGCCTCCAAAATATCCGGAGGAATTGTAGAAAGCTACGCCAGTTAACAGAAATACTCATCATACACTTTGACTAAAGATACATGTTCTACATATAATTAAAGGTACACTGGTTCTTCATGCAACCGCTGTGTCAGATTCTTTTTAAACGTTACGAAAAAAGCCTACCATGCAATAATCTGAGACAGCGCTCAGACGTAAATATATTTCTCTGCCATGTTGGAGTCAACAGAAATACGAAATTACATCATAAATATTCCCTTACCTTTGATGATCTTTCATCAGAATGTAGTGCAAGGAGTCCTAGTTCCACAATAAATCGTTGTTTTGTTCCATAATGTCCAATACTAGTGTCCAACTAGCTGCATTTGCTAGCACTTTCAGCTCACGTGCCCAAAAGCTGATGCTGGTCAAAAACTTCAAAAATATATATTCCAGGTTGAATAAACTGGTCAAACTAAGTAGAGAATCAATCTTCAGGATGTTATTTTCATATATATCCAATAACGTTCCAACTGGAGCATACGTTTTCATCTGCAGCCAAATGGAACGATGGTGACATCCACAGACAAATGCACCACAGGGAAATTGCATTCTACCAGGACAGTGACTATTTCCCCTCCCATTCAGTCAGTTCACACCAGAGGCGCCATTCCACGTTCTACTGAATGAGGACATCTAGTGGAAGGCGTAGGAAGTGCTACCAGATCCATATCTTATTTGGAAGTGAATAGGCGATGACTTGAAATTAGACACGCATTCAGGATTTCACTTCCTGTTTGGAAGATTGCCTGCCCTATGAGTTCTGTTATACTCACAGACATAATTCAAAGTGTTCAGAGTGTTTTCTATCCAATAGTAATAATAATATATTAGCAATCTAGGACAGAGTAGGATGCAGTTCACTATGGGCACGCAATTCATCCAAAGTGAAAATACTGCCCCGTATCCCCAACAAGTTACGGACAAAGTCAAGGTATTTGAGTGGCCATCACAAAGATTTGACCTCAATCCTATAGAACATTTGTGGGCAGAACTGAAAAAGCATGTGCGAGCAAGGAAGCCTTCAACCTGACTCAGTTGCACCAGCTCTGTCAGGGGGAATGGGCCAAAATTCTGCCAACTTATTGTGGGAAGCTTGTGGAAGGCTACCCAAAACGTTTGACCCAAGTTAAACAATTTAAAGGCAATGATACCAAATACTAATTGAGTGTATGTAAACTTCTGACCCACTGGGAATGTGACGAAAGAAATAAAAGCTGAAATAAATCACTATTATTCTGACATTTTCATATTCTTAAAATAAAGTGGTGATACTGCCCTAAAACTGATTTTTTACTAGGATTAAATATATTTGGCTAAGGTGTATGTAAACTTCCGACTTCAACTGTATCTGTAAGGTCCCTCAGTTGAGCAGTGCATTTCAAACACAGATTCAACCACAAAGACCAGGGAGGTTTTCCAATGCCTCACAAAGAAGGGCACCTATTAGTTGATGGGTAAAAAAAATTGAAAGCAAAGATACATGCGTTCTTCCTAACTCAGTTGCTAGAGAGGAAGGAAAGTCAAGGGTGACTTTAAAACAGTAACAGAGTTTAATGCCTGTGGTAGTATAAAACAGAGTATGGATGAACAACATTGGAGTTTATTTAAAACTTCTTAGAGATAGGGGGCAGCATTTCCTCTTTTTGATAAATAGTGTGCACAATTCCAACTTCCTGCTACTCATGCCAGGAATATATTATATGCATATGATTAGTAGGTATGAATAGAAAACACTCTGAAGTTTCTAAAACTGGTTCAATCATGTCTGTGACTATAACAGAACTTATGTAGCAGGCAAAACTCCAAGGAAAAACTGTTCAGAATATATATATTTTTTCCTCTGACAGTGCCCCCGGTTGTCTTTGCCAAGGGAAATTAGATAGCGCCCATTTTACAGTTCCTACGACTTCCACAGGGTGTCACCAGTCTTTGGAATTGGGTTGAAGTTAATCATTGGTGAAACGAAGAAGAGCCACATCCTGGAACAACGTTACACTTTTGATAGTTACGCAAGAGGGGCATGTTTTGTTTACTTTCTCTATCGAATACAGTTTGCCCCTTCTACAATTTGATCGATTATTAACATTTAAAAATACCTAAAGTTGTATTACAAAAGTAGTTTGAAGTTTTGTGTAGCGCCGGCTACGCTAATTATTTTGTTTACAACTCGTTCAAGTGGTTCATGCTATCAGATAATAGCTTCTCATGCTTTCGCCGAAAAGCATTTTTAAAATCTGACATATTGGCAGGATTCACAACGAGTGTAGCTTTAATTGAGTACCCTGCATGTATGATTTAATGAAAGTGTGAGTTTTATCGCGTTTTATTTGAATTTGGCGCTATGCATTTCCCGAGGCTATCGGCCACTTGAGACGCTAGCGTCTCACTATCCCTAAGAGGTTTATTTAACCTTTTATTTAACTAGGCAAGTCAGTTAAGAACCAATTTGAATTTACAATGACGGCCTACCAAAAGGCAAAAGGCCTCCTGCGAGGACGGGCCTGGGATAAAACAACAATATAAATACAGGAGAAACACACACTCCATAGACCTAAGACAGCAACATAGCATCGTAGCAAAACAACATGGCAGCAGCACAAAACATGGTACAAACATGATTGGGCACAGCCAACAGCAAAGGGCAAGAAGTTAGACAACAATACAAAGCAGCCACAACTGTCAGTGTCCATGATTGAGTCCTTAAATAAAGCGATTGAGAAAACTGTCCAGTTTGAGTGTTTGTTGCAGCTCGTTCCAGTTGCTAGCTGCAGCGAACTGAAAAGAGAGACTGACCCAGGGATGGGTGTGCTTTGGGGACCTTTAACACAATGTGACCGTCAGAACGGGTGTTGTATGTGGACAAACAGAGTTACTCCACAACACTTGACAGAGTGAAAAGAAGGAAGCCGGTACAGAATACAAATATTCCAAAACATGCATCCTGTTTGCAACAAGGCACTAAAACAATACTGCAAAAAATGTGGAAAAGCAATGTACTTTTTGTCCTGAATACAAAGTGTTATGTTTGGGGCAAACCGAGTATAACTCTCCATATTGTCAAGCATAGTGGTGGCTGCATGATATTATGGGTATGTTTTTCAGGATAAAAAATAAAAGTAATGGAGCAAAAAACACAGGCAACATCGTAGAGCAAAACCTGGTTCAGTCTGATTTACACCAGACACTGGGAGATTTCAGCTTTCAGCAGAAAAACGAATTACCGGAATCTCCCAGTATCCCTTTCAGTTGTGTCGCTTTGCAGGCGGGCTCTGTTATTTTTCACGTTGCATTATTGCAACTTTACCTCTATATGATAATCAGCTGCAAATTAGATAAGTATTGAAATGACTGTGTGCTGAAGCCCTCCAGAGTGTTGGGCTGAGTTATTCATGTCCACTAAAATATCACTGGATGGTCTCATTAGGGCAACACAGTCAACACCACAGGTCCCCTGTCAGAATCAAATCAAATGTATTTGTCACATACACATGGTTAGCAGATGTTAATGCGAGTGTAGCGAAATGCTTGTGCTTCTATTTCCGACAATGCAGTAATAACCAACGAGTAATCTAACCTAACAATTAGTTAGTGGTGGCTGTTTAACAAACAGTCTGATGTCCTTGAGATAGAAGCTGTTTTTCAGTCTCTCGGTCCCTGCTCTGATGCACTTGTACTGACCTCGCCTTCTGAATGATAATGGGGTGAACAGGCAGTGGCTCGGATGGTTGTTGTCCTTGATGGTCTTTATGGCCTTCCTGTGACATCGGGTGGTGTAGGTGTCCTGGAGGGCAGGTAGTTTGCCCCCGGTGATGCGTTGTGCAGACCTCACTACCTTCTAGGAGAGCCTTACAGTTTGGGGCGGAGCAGTTGCCGTACCAGTTGCCGATACAGCCCGACAGGATGCTCTCGATTATGCATCTGTAGAGGTTTGTGTGTGCCTTTGGTGACAAGCCAAATTTTTTCAGCCTCCTGAGGTTGAAGAGGCGCTGCTGCGCCTTCTTCACGACGCTGTCTGTCTGTGTGGGTGGACCAATTCAGTTTGTCCGTGATGTGTACGCAGAGGAACTTAACTTACTACCTTCTCCACTACTGTCCCATCGATGTGGATAGGGGGGTGGTCCCTCTGCTGTTTCCTGAAGTCCACAATCATCTCCTTTGTTTTGTTGACGTTGAGTGTGAGGTTATTTTCCTGACACCACACTCCGAGGGCCCTCACCTTCTCCCTGTAGGCCGTCTCATCGTTGTTGGTAATCAAGCCTACCACTGTAGTGTCGTCTGCAAACTTGATGATTGAGTTGGAGGCGTGCATGGCCACGCAGTCATGGGGAACAGGGAGTACAGGAGAGGGCTCAGAACGCACCCTTGTGGGGCCCCAGTGTTGAGGATCAGCGGGGTGGAGATGTTGTTACTTACCCTCACCACCTGGGGATGCCCCGTCAGGAAGTCCAGTACCCATTTGCACAGGGCGGGGTCGAGACCCAGGGTCTCGAGCTTTATGACGAGTTTGGAGGGTACTATGGTGTTAAATGCTGAGCTGTAGTCGATGAACAGCATTCTCACATAGGTATTCCTCTTGTCCAGATGGGTTAAGGCAGTGTGCAGTGTGGTTGAGATTACGTTGTCTGTGGGCCTATTTTGGTGGTAAGCAAATTGGAGTGGGTCTAGGGTGTCAGGTAAGGTGGAGGTGATATGGTCCTTGACTAGTCTCTCAAAGCACTTCATGATGACGGAAGTGAGTGCTACGGGGTGGTAGTCGTTTAGCTCAGTTACCTTAGCTTTCTTGGGAACAGGGACAATGGTGGCCCTCTTGAAGCATGTGGGAACAGCAGACTGGGATAAGGATTGATTGAGTAGCCTACACCCAGTATACCAAAGACCCTGTTGAGCTGTTTTTCTTTTTCTCTCTTCTCTTCATTGCCCTTTAACCAGTTATGCATTAGGGGGCGCTATTAAAATTTTCGGATGAAAAATGTTCCCATTTTAAACAAGATATTTTGTCACGAAAAGATGCTTGTTTATGCATATAATTCACAGCTTTGGAAAGAAAACACTCTGACGTTTCCAAAACTGCAAAGATATTGTCTGTGAGTGCCACAGAACTAATGCTACAGGCGAAACCAAGATGAAATTTCATACAGGAAGTGCGCCAGACTTTGAATGCGCTGTGTTCCAGTGTCTCCTTATATGGCTGTGAATGCGCCAGGAATGAGCCTACACTTTCTGTCGTTTCCCCAATGTGTCTGCAGCATTGTGACGTATTTGTAGGCAAATCATTGGAAGATTGACCTTAAGAGACTACATCTACCAGGTGGCCGCTTGGGGTCCTCCGTTGCAATTATTGCGTAATCTCCACCTGCGTGTATTTTTCGTTTGCTTCGAGGAGAAACACAGCTGCCACGAGTGATTTATCATCGAATAGATATGTGAAAAACACCTTGAGGATTGATTCTAAACAACGTTTGCCATGTTTCTGTCGATATTATGGAGTTAATTTGGTAAAAAGTTCGGCGTTGTAGAGACTGCATTTTCAGATTTTTTTCTTAGCCAACGTGATGAACAAAACGGAGCGATTTCTCCTACACAAGTAATCGTTTTGGAAAAACTGAACATTTGCTATCTAACTGAGAGTCTCCTCATTGAAAACATCCTTCAAAAGGTAAATTATTTTATTTGAATGCTTTTCTTGTTTTTGTGAAAATGTTGCCTGCTGAATGCTAGGCTTAATGCTATGCTAGCTATCAATACTCTTACACAAATGCTTGTGTAGCTATGGTTGAAAATCTGAGATGACAGTGTTGTTAACAAAAGGCTAAGCTTGTGAGCCAATATATTTATTTCATTTCATTTGTGATTTTCATGAATAGAAAAAGTTGTGTTATGCTAATGCGTTATAGTTTAAGTATTTTTCTGTCGATTTCTCAGCCAAGCAGGATGAACAAACGTGACATTTTTCGCCTACAAAAATATTATTTTTGGAAAAAAGGAACATTTGCTATCTAACTGGGAGTGAAGGCATCTGAAGTTCTTCAAAGGTAAATGATTTAATTGGGTTGCTCATGTTACACAATACATTTATTTTTTGTTCGATAATATGCATATTTATATCCACAAATCTCGGTTGACATTGACGCCATGTTCAGAAATGCCTCCAAAATATCCGGAGGAATTATAGAAAGCTACGGCAGTTAACAGAAATACTCATCATACACTTTGACTAAAGATACATGTTCTACATATAATTACAAAAATATTATTTTTGGAAAAAAATAACATTTGCTATCTAACTGGGAGTGAAAGCATCTGAAGTTCTTCAAAGGTAAATGATTTAATTGGGTTGCTTTTCTTATTTTTGTGAAAATGTTGCCTGCTGCCAGCAAAGCCTAGCATAGCATTATGCTATGCTAAACTTACACAAATGCTTGTCTAGCGTTGGCTGTAACGCATATTTTGAAAATCTGAGATGACAGTGTTGTTAACAAAAGGCTAAGCTTGTGTTTGAATATATTTATTTCATTTGCGATTTTCATGAATAGGAAACGTTGCGTTATGGTAATGTGCTTGAGGCTATGATTACGCTCCCGAATACGGGATTGCTCGTCGCTAGAGGTTAACGGTTTCTCTCTCCATTTTTCTCTCCCTTTCCTCGCTCCCTCCTTTCTTTCTCTCTTAGCATGTATTGTTTTTCATGCATCAGCCCTACTCACTCAATCTGATTTGTGAGGATACATAAACAGATTTTTTAAATAAAAATATGACTGCAGTTTTGAATGCAGAACCATTCGCACTCAATACTGGTGAATCTGCAGACTAATTGCCTCCTAAACACACATATATTGCATTATTAATCAGAAGAAATATTGGAGGCATTAGACAAGTGAAATGTCTAGCTACCAAATTACTGTTAGTTTGACAGATTTGTTAGGAAATAAACTGCAAAAACAAACTTGTAGATGAAGCTCTTTAATTATTTATTTAGCTGCAGTTGTGTGTGTATGTGGTAGTGCATGTGTGAACATAAAACCAATGTCTGTGTGTGTGTGTGTGTTTAGTTCATGGTGGTCAACCTTACATTCTACAATGACATACGTCCCTTCAGACACAGACCTCCGGCCTACAGGATATGATTGTTTAACTGATGGGCCCCCTGTAGTCCCAGCATGTGCCATGGTCCTCTCGTCGACCTAACCGCACCACACAACCGTGCCTCCTGCTCCAAACTTAGTTTTACTCAGTTGATGCCCCAGAACACAACCCCCCACCCTATAGAGCCCCTGCTGTCCTGATGAAGAGCAGATCAAGGTGGAATAGAGGCATGTGCTTGGGAAGGGCCAATCCCTCATTTGTTCTGACATGCCATAGCGGTACTGACCAGCTGGCTGAGAAGGGGATGGACAGGTTGTTCATATAGGCACAAAGTCATATATAACACCTGTCAGTTCTTGCTCCACATCTGCCTCAGCCACACTACTGAAGGAATCAGGCAGCACATTATGCGTCTGCTTATGGTCTAAATTAGAAGACAATGACCTTGTGGAGAGAGATATTGTGCATTCTATGAGTTAGTTTAGCTAGAGTGAACTATATTGAATTGTGTTGGTAAACTGAAGTGTTTTAGGTGCAGTACTACATTTGATTCAAGAATTCCATATCAACTCTAAACTGAGCTTAATGGAGATTATCCTTTGCTTAAGTGAATTCATCAAGACACCAAAAACCCACATAGTTAGATCTATCACCTCTGCATATGTCCTGCATTTAAGTGTCAGCCCGACAGATTTGCCCATGTTCTTTAATTTCTCTGATACTGTAACTCACTTTTTTTATTCAGCCTCACCCATAGCCTGCCATGTCAAACCCAAATACTATTATGCTTGTTATAATTCATTATTATTTGAATGAGAGAGGTCTTGCTCTGAAGGTGACTTCATTACATTATAGGTTATTGCCTCATATATCAAACCTGGGTGGCCCCAATTTTAGAAAGGGGTCTGTGCCTGACTGAAATTGACTGCTCTCTATCATAAAGTAATTAGACTAGCCCACTGGTTATATATAAAATAGTGCAGACTGGGTGGGGTGGTCTCCTGGGGCTGCTGGCAGAGGATGGATAGCTCCTGTTGATGAGGGAGAGGCTTGGACAGATTTGGTATTTTAAGGAAGAGTGTACATGGTGTATAGGATGGAAGGGGAGAAGAAGGAATCAATGTAGCAGTTTGAAGTTTTCCGACAATTGTTTTGATATAGGCTATATTGTATCAAAATAGTGAAATATTTGAAAGCAACGTGTCTTACCTTCATATGATCATACATTATATGAATTTGGAAAGTATTTAGACCCATTGACTTTTTCCACATTTTGTTACATTACAGGCCTTATTCTAAAATGGCTTAAATTGTTTTTTTTCCCTTTATCAATCTACCTCCAATACCGCATGATGACAAAGCAAAAAAAGTGTAGATTTAAATAAAAACTGAAATCACATTAACATAAGTATTCAGACCCTTCACTCAGCACTTTGTTGATGACAACCTTGAGTCTTGGGTATGACGCTACAAGCTTGGCACACCTGTATTTGGAGTTTCTCCCACTCTTCACTGCAGATACTTTAAAAAGATCCTAAAGATTGATTCCATACATCGTTTGGCTTGTTCCTGTGACGGAACTTTGAGTTGTCGTCTGGATGAAGTGCTCACGCCTCATGAAGATGGATTACTGGGCTGAACACACTAACAACAAGTGGCTATATGATGGACTTTATGGAACAAATTATTCATTTATTGTCGAACTGGGATTCCTGGGAGTGCCTTCTGATGAAGATCAAAGGTAAGTGAATATTTAGTGTTTTTTCTAACTTTGTTGATACCAAAATGCCGGATATTCCTCTGGCTGTTTTGGGTTCTGAGCGCCGTTCTCAGATTACGCTTTTTCCAAAATCTGACACAGCGGTTGCATTAAGGAGAAGTCTATCTTTAATTATGTGAATAACACTTGTATCTTTTATCAATGTTTATTATGAGTATTTCTGCAAAATCACAACATTACTGCACGTAAGGTGCAAATGTAAACTGAAATATTTGGATATAAATATGCACATTATCGAACAAAACATGCATGTATTGTGTAACATGATGTCCTATGAGTGTCATCTGATGAAGATCATCAAAGGTTAGTGATTCATTTAATCTATTTCTGCTTTTTGTGACTCCTATCTTTGGCTGGAAAAATGGCTGTGTTTTTTCGACTTGGCTATGACCTAACATTATCATATGTTGTGCTTTAGCTGTAAAGCATTTTTGAAATCGGATACGATGGGTAGATTAACAAGATGTTTATCTTTTATTTGCTGTATTGGACTTGTTAATGTGTGAAAGTTACATATTTTGAAAAAACATTTTAGAATTTTGCGCACTGCCTTTTCAGCGGAATGTTGTCTAGAAAGGTTAAGACCTTACCCATCCGGGCTCTCCTTGACTGCGCCACCTTCATTGACAGTCCCGTGGAAAAGTGCTTCACAGTTCGACAACCAAGTTGGCAATGCTATTAGACTTTGCTTTACAATGTTTATCAAAATATATTGGATACTATGCCGTTAGAATGAAGGGGCGCCGAGTGGCGGGGCATCGAATTACTTACTTCCCAGCGATTTCACAGTTTTGTATTTTTGTAGTAGGCTAGCCTTGATTGTTAGAGAAATGTTTTGTAGAAATATAGGCTACTTTGACTGGTCAATTAGCCTATGACACAAAAAAAGTTACCATTGAATAGGCCAAGCATTGCCTATCCATATAGTGAAATTAATGATTGAGAACAGGCTTTATGCAGTATTTCGTGGTGTCGTCATGCGGTAAATCGTCTTTTGACAACTGTGCATCTGGCGCGCTTGAGGCTGGACTCAAATGCTACTTAGATTTTTTTTTTTTACCTTTATTTAACCAGGCAAGTCAGTTAAGAACAAATTCTTATTTTCAATGACGGCCTGGGAACAGTGGGTTAACTGCCTGTTCAAGGGCAGAACGACAGATTTTGTACCTTGTCAGCTCAGGGATTTGAACTTGCAACCTTTCGGTTACTAGTCCAATGCTCTAACCACTAGGCTACACTGCCGCCCCGGGGGATGTATACCCACTGCAGACGGGTCACATAGGCCATGTCATCGTTGGATTAGCTAAATAATGTAAAGCCATTTAGTGACAATGAACACTATATATACAAAATGATGTGGACATCCCTTCAAATTAGTGTATTCGGCTATTTCCACCTCACCCATTGCTGACAGGTGTATAAAATCGAGCATAGAGCCATGCAATCTCCATAGACAAACATTGACAGTAGAATGGCCTTACTGAAGAGCCTGGTGACTTTCAATGTGGCACCGTGATAGGATGTCACCTTTCCAACAAGTCAGTTCGCCAAATTCCTGCCCTGCTAGAGCTGCCCCGGTCTACTTTAAGTGATGTTATTGTAAAGTGAAATGTCCAGGAGCAACAACGGCTCAACCGCAAAGTGGTAGGCCGCACAAGAATACAGAATAGGACCGCTGAGTGTCGAAGCGCGTAGTGCATAAAAATGATCTGTCCTCAGTTGCAACACTCATTACCAAGTTCCAAACTGCCTCTGGAAGCAATGTCAGAACAATAACTGATAGTCTGTAGCTTCATGAATTGGGTTTCCATGGCCAAGCAGCTGCACACAAGCCTAAGATTCACCATGCGCAAAGCCAAGGGTCGGCTGGAGTGTTGTAAAGCCCACCACCATTGGACCCTGGAGCAGTGGAACCGTGTTCTCTGGAGTGATGAATCTGGCAGCCCGACGGACGAATCTGGGTTTGGTGCATAGTGCCAACTGTAAAGTTTGGTAGAAGAGGAATAATGGTCTGGGGCTGTGTTTCATGGTTCAGGCTAGGCCCCTTAGTTCAAGTGAAGGGAAATCTTAATGCTACAGCATTACAATGGCATTCTAGACGAGTCTGTACTTACAACTTTGTGGCAACAGTTTTGGGAAAGCCCTTTCCTGTTTTAGCAGAACAATGCCTGCGTGCGTGCACAAAGCGAAGTCCATACAGAAATGGTTTGTCGAGATTGGTGTGGAAGAACTTGACTGGCCTTGACAGAGCCCTGACTTCACCCCCATCGAAAACCTTTGGGATGAATTGGAACACCGACTGCGAGCCAGTCCTAATCGCTCAACATCTGTGCCCGACCTCACTAATGTGGCTGAATGGAAGCAAGTCCCCTCAGCAATGTTCCATCATGTAGTGCAGGGGTTCTTAAACTTTTTCAGCCTGTGACCTAAATGACAAATTCTGTGTTTTCCTGGGACCCAAGGAAAATATGCAACTACACGTAAATATCGGTACATTTCATTGCCCTTATGCCTAAAAAAAAATGCAATATAGACAAAACAAATAATGAAATATCCATATCTTTTCATGTTTATTTTTCCCCATTAAAAACACTCGTACATACCTGTCTAGGCTGGAACTGTCGCTGTTAAAATACAATAAATAATGTCATTCTGAACTGGAATGAACAGATTGATCACATCACACAGGCTTTTTGATCGTGCAGGACAGATACATATTCTGGCCTACTGTATATCTTACTGTATACATTATAGTTGATAGAAAGTCTAGCTTGGAACTGTTGCTCTTAAAATACATGTTTATTCTATACTGGAGTAAACTGATTGATCAGTCCACAGTCCAAATGAGAGTTGTGTGGCTGGTTGAAGTTTTCAACAAGCATGTCTATTCTGGGCTCAGTTTTTGACAGTGCAACACTGAGGTCATGCTCAGCATTGACACGGTTTCTGCACTTGAGAACCCTGACTTGCATAGGAATGTGGTGCCAAACTGGCTCAGAACATCTAGTGCTTTCTGCTGCAGATGAGCAACCCAGAACTGTGTGAGTGTTTGTCTCAAAAAAGCATCTTGCTTCAATCCGTTTCTTCCAGTTCAGAACAAAAATTATTAATTGTAACAGCAATAGTTCCAACCTAGACTTGATCATTCTTCATCTGTAATGTGGCGGCAGGTAGCCTAGTGGTTAGAGCGTTGGGCCAGCAACTGAAAGGTTTTTAGTTCCTGCCTTCCTGCCTTCCTGCCCCTGAACAAGGCAGTTAACCCACTGTTACTAGGCTGTCATTTTAAATAAGATTTTTTTTTTTACTGACCTGCCTAGTTGAATACAAGGTTAAAAAAATGTTTCTCAGGGTTGGATTATCAGTAGCTAGTTAGCTTGCTTTGGCTAACGTTAGCTATTAGCTGTGTAACGTTACAAGGCCAGGGGATTGTTTGAAAGAGAAACTCACATCTACTACTATGAGATAGTACTCCCTTATTTCTGCTTACATCTGTTATAAAATGACAACAATGCCTTGCTAGTTGACTTACTTTTCCACTTTCGAGGCACTGTTTCCTGAAGCATTCTGTCCTGTTCTGAAAGAACTCCCTGGGTTTATCGTCACGTTGTGCCTGGATGTTAGGTCAGGACGTGTCGTTTTATTAATTTGTTCGTTTTGAGAGACTCATTACTAAGCACTTCCCCACACAAAACATTGTGGGCGCTCCTCGTTATTTCTCAGTTTGTATGAAAGAGACAAAAAGTCATCACTGTATTTGCCTTTCATGACGATTGAGCTCAGTCAGAACTAGTGGCTAGCATGAGTCAATTTCATGATGGTGAGTGGGAATAACTAGCCCGTGGCTTGAACGACAGTGCTGCAGTGTGTGGGTCGCAGAGTGCAGAAAAAAAAAGATCTGGTAAACCGCGAAGCACACGGGCATCTATCTCCCTCTCACGCTGCTGATAAGCAGAGAGCGCAGTTGCACTTGGCCAAATCAATTCCAGTAATTAATGAAACAAGTATACATTTACGTCGCGACCCACCTACCCATACTTTAAGAAATGCTGATCTAGTGGAAAGCCTTCCCAGAAGAGTGGCGGCTGTTTTAGCAGCAAAGGGGAGACCAACTCCATATTAATGCCCATGGTTTTGGAATGAGATGTTCAATGAGCATGTGTCCACATACTTTTGGACATGTATTGTATTTTTGTTGCAAATTGCTATAGGCCTATACTTGAACAAAATTGCATTGAAACAAATTCATGGATCCAATGCTTTATCATCCCGTAATCTATAGACAGGGTAGCGCTATATGGTTTCATGCGTCTTCTTGGGCTTCCCCACTGATAAACGTTAATCCCTTGTTAAATCGGGAACTGACTCATCTCATATATTTAGGTCCTATATGTCCTATATATCTTTAGTTTATCTTTATATTCTGTAGAAACTATGAGAATAAAAGGTTCAGAACTTTTGGGAAACCGCACAGTTAAAAATATGGCGAATAGAAATCGAAACTGGATGGTCATCAGAGATCGATGGGAGGGGTTGAGGGTAGCTGAAGGATGAGACTAAAAACAAACAAAGATAACTATTGTAAAATGTATATAGTATGTATAAGCTGGATGTAGAAGCCTAATTGTTGTTTTCTCCAATTAGGGTAAGGGGTATAGGAAATAATAAAGGAAAATATATATTGGGGATTGGAAATGATGCAGACAATTACATTGATGGAAGCCACAATCATTTTGCTATTTTATTAGGATACTCATCTGCAATATTAAAGCTGATCTCTATATGTCCGCTCATGATTACATTTACTGTATAATGTTTATGTGGAGGTGTTACCTGACCAAAACGTGTCCACTATAGGCTTGCTTATGAGAGATTTGTTTATCATCTCAGGCACTGGCCTCTAATTGGCACTGAGCCTGTTTTACTTGTTTTCTGACAGCTTCAGGATCCTGGATTACGTTGATAAAAGACGCATGTGCTGAGAGTCCTGGATGAGAGGCAATCTGGCGTATCTACATTGGCTGGTTACCTGCATTAAAAGGTGGAGTTTCGAAACAGAAGTGCGCAACTCCAGGGGGAAAAAACATGACCACTGCTCCAAGCCTAGACAGGAGGCAACAGGATACAAAGCGCTCCAACTCTGCTCTTGAGACATACCTACTAATACAGTGTGAGTTATTTAGGCTATATCATCCTATTGACTTTTATCCAGACAAGGCTCTCTAGCCCTGCTAAAAGGGACAATCTTCCAATTAGATCTACCTCAAACTTTGTGTGAGTGAGCTTAAGAAGCCTTTGAGTCCAGCTTGACAGATGCACAGTTTCAATAGGTATATGGACGCAATTAGGCCTACAGCTTGACCGACACTAGGTGTAGGCTATAGAGATGGACACACGGGAATATTGCATAAACCCTGTCCTTAGGCCCGAGGCCTTTTCATTTGTAGCTTAAGGCTATTGTCAAAGCAGTCTATATTTCTAAGAAACATTTCCCCCACAATACAGCAAAAATACCATAACACGTGAAATTGTTTGGGAGTCATTTATCTGACACCTTTGTTCATGTAGGCCTAGACCTAATATCTAGCTCCCATCTGTGTCACAGGTCAAATCTTATTTTGTCACATGCTCTGAGTATAACAAGTGTATGCCCTTAACCAACAATGCAGTTAAGAAAATAAGTGTTAATAAAGTATTTAATAAACTAAAGTTTTAAAAAAGTGCTGGAGCAAAATCGCTGGAAATTCGGGAAGTGTGTAATTCTAGAAAACAGCTGCTGGTTGTCAGTGAAATAGTAGCACAGAGATGCAGAGGAAAGTCAGTTCTAAATTGTTTGATATTCACTTGTGAGCGTAGGCAAATATGTTCCCTCCCATGTGACCCTGCAATGGTATAGTAGCCTACATAATTGGACAAATAAACAGTGTAAACCATAGCCTATTCTACCTCATTTTCCCCGGGACTGTCTGGAGAACACTGAAGGTGACACAGTCTAGGAGAGACCAACGGAACAGGGTCTACTTTCCCAGTTGTATGGGGCAATCAACTACATTGTTTTTTAACTTATAAATTAAGGATATTTATCCATTGATTCTAGAAGAATATAACTTATGATCTTAGTTCAACTGTCATAACATAATCCAAAATATAAGCTTGTTTTACTGTTTGTCAAGAAAACAAATGTAAACAAACACTATATAACCTCAAAGCATGATTTTAAACCATCATTTTGATATCATGGATGGTCATTCCTTGCACTCATAGCTCTGTCGATACAGTTGAGAGCGGTATCATTTCTCCAGCCCCATCCCCCAGCTTTGAGGAGTATACAACCTCAGTCACCGGCTTCATCAATAAGTACATCGATGATGTCGTCCCCACAGTTACCGTACGTACATATCCCAACCAGAAGCCATGGATTACAGGCAACATCCGCACTGAGCTAAAGGCTAGAGCTGCCGCTTTCAAGGAGTGGGACACTAATCCGGATGCTTATAAGAAATCCTGCTATGCCCCGAGACGAACCATGAAACAGGCAAAGCGTCAATACAGGACTAAGAATGAATCCTACTACACTGGCTCTGACGTTTGTCGGATGTGGCAAGGCTTGCAAACTATTACGAACTACAAAGGGAAACTCAGCCATGAGCTAAATGCATTTTATGCTCGATTCAAGGCAAGCAACACTGCATGCATGAGAGCATTAGCTCTGTGTAGCCAATGTGAGCTAGACCTTTATACAGGTCAACATTCGCAGGGCCAGATGGATGACCAGGATTTGTACTCAAAGCATGTGCAGACCAACTGACAAGTGTCTTCACTGGCATTTTCATCCTCTCCCTGACCGAGTCTGTAATACCTACATGTTTCAAACTGACCACCATAGTCCCTGTGCCCAATAAAGCAAAGGTAACCTGCCTAAATGAATACAACCCCTTAGCACTCAACGTCGGTAGCCATGAAGTGCTTTGAAAGGCTGGTCATGGCTCACATCAACACCATCATGCAGGAAACCCTAGACCCACTACAATTCTCATACTGTCCCAAAAGATCCACAGACGACGCAATCTCAATCACACTCCACACTGCCCTTTCCCACCTGGACAAAAGGAACACCTATGTGAGAATGCTATTCATTGACTACAGCTCAACATTCAATACCATAGTACCCACAAAACTCATCACAGTACTTAAATTGATGCCGCTTGTGTCATAAGCAAACACAACTAATAGCCCACATTGTATGTGAAATGTAGGCTAGGCTTTTACATTTCGCAGAGTAGTTTTTATGAATGAAAATAAACAACACCCATAATCTACAAACTAACCATTTTCTTCATATAATGTTGATTGATATCAAGATTTGACCCCTTGTCTTCTTTCCTCCACAGTTCTTTAACTGCACCACAATGTTTTGAATATATGTTATGTCCTGATCTCTGTTTTGTGTATAATGTTTCCATGTCTAGATGTTCACCTATGTCTATATGTTTTAGGGACCACAGATGGAAATGAGATATTAGCAAAATCTGGTGTGCTCTGAGATTTAGCCTGTTTTTGTTGTGCATTGCCCTGCCAAATAATCTTCATAGTAAAATAAATGTCTGTTTCCTTTTCGCCCACGAATTACAAATATATACAGTAACTAACCCTCTACTGCACTCTGTTTTTCTTTTTGTTTTAATTCTGAGGATGTGTCCATCCCCAAGGACCTGGAGAAAACTCCTGACTGTGTGAAAGCACAAGGCTGTTGTGCAAAGTTGCAGCGGGTTGGTCGGTTGATTGAGGGCGGCACAAGAGTATCTCCTCTCATGGGATCCTGTATTTCTGACCTATCGTTGAGAATATGCACATTTATATGCACCAACTGACACTACACTATTTCTAATATTACATTAGATCCTATACAGTACATTACCCAAATTAAACATTTATCATTGTATGATCATGGCTATTTACACAAAACTCTTAAATTGTTTAAGAATGATATAGTGTGAGGTAAGGCAGAAAATAAGCCTTACGGTGCACTTTGGCTGCTCAATGAGTGGTCTGGATCACTTGTAGATGTGCAAGGGTTTCAAGAGCCACGTTACTAACGAAGGCTCTGGGAAACACCTCTTCTACTAAAGATACATTGTAAGATGCTTCTAATGATGATTTTAACACTATACGAAGGCTCTGGGAAACTCTAGCTCGTAGGCTCATCACAAATGGCCAGATCCTGACATAGGCTAAACTAAAAACTGTTATCCATGGGTCATGACTACTATATAGATCATTGGTCATGATGCGCAAATTTCACTAGACCACTAGACCATGTGGTAATGTTGTCTAAGCTCGTAGGCACTGAAGCTTGTGGTGATCGGTGGCATATTATAGAGCCTGTCCACAATTATGTAGGCTACTGGTTAGTCGTTAAGGTTGTAAACATTGTGGAAGTGACTCTCACTGACCTAGGCCAATTTTGACTCAGGACTGGTCACATGATCCACTACAGTGACTGTCAATCATCAAATCATTAGAATTAGATTTTCTAAATAACTTTCATCTGATTACATATGCACATCAAAAACAAAGAAAGACCCATTTATAATTTTCTGTACCAGGAACAGGAGATGTGGATATTTTGGGCACAGGGCTTGTGGCAAGGTTGACATTGCTTTGCATCAACTCATTTTATTCACTCTCAAACCCTCCAGTTCATTAATAAACTTAAAACACACAATTAGGGAGCTGTCTTAGTTTTTTATTCTTCTCAGGTGTGAAATCAAGAGAGAGCTAGCAATTTGTAGAACTATGTTTCTCCAAGTAGCATGATAGACATGAGTACATTTGTGTGTGTATATGAGTGGGAGTTTGAGAGTGGAGAGGTGCTCTGCATAGTTAGATTGGAGCATATTGATGAGGGGTCACCCCACATCAGCGACGTCATACGCTCACCCGTTTTCTGAGCTCTCATTAACAGCATGCCAGCCTCTCGTTATGCTTTCTCTCCTACTCTCCTCCCTCCAGTCTGATGGTACTCTGGAGTCACAGGACAGGAGGGGACGGAGAGAGAACAACAGCTGGTTCATGTCAGACTGAGGACATGAGGAATGAAGGATGGGGTAGACATACCAAAGAGGCTGTAGAGCAGGGGTAGGCAACTAGATTCAGCCGCGGGCCGATTTTAGTCAGAATGGACGGTCGGGGTCCAATTATAATCATTTGTACACTGCAAATTGTCCACAACTAAGCCCAAAAATAGGTTATTTTTGAAAATAACAGTAATTTCATACCTTGATTATATTGAGACACGATCAAATAGTGATTTTTTTTATTCGTGGGACTATTTCGGGGCCCGGTTTTGGCCCGTGGGCCAGGTGTTGCTGACTACCGCTGTAGAGCAGTGTTTCCTAAACCCCGTCCTGGACCGAGTTTGGTAAACCCTGCTGTATAGGATGGTTAGATGTTGTGCTGCGCTGTGGTCGAATAACTCTTCTTGGTCATTAATTATTCACATCGCATTCTCTTTTCTTCCCTTTGTTTATTCTGTATTTCTTTTTTGGGAGAAAAATCATATTTCTCTTTCTTGCCTCAAAGTTATGTGGTCCCCCTAAAAAAAAAAACTATCTCAGAGCGCAAGTCTTTGAAATAGGTAGTTTTGTAAATCCTTTGAACAGACATAGACTTTTTGACTGTCAAATGGCCTTCATCATCAGACCTGATCAAAGTTCACTGCTTCTCTTCAAATCTGGCTGTGGAATACTGACACCACCAGCCAAAATTCCTTACAACGTCTACTGAATTCTCAGAGGTGCTAAGAACTCTGTAAATACAGCAGAGAAGTATTCTGAAGGCTACTTTCTACAAGAGGTGAATACAAAACAATACAACATCTATCCAACCAAAACAGTGCCAGAAACCTTTGCTCCGAACTTAAAATATAGCCATGAAATTCTAGGAGGCGAGCATCTCAGGTGAAATATGACTGTAAATGTGCTAATTGATTATGGGGCATAAGTAGTTTCCGTTTTTTCGGCCACATCTCTGCACTTCTTAAAAAGATCAGAAAAGCCTATTTTCTAATGGCGCTGTACTGTAGAACATAATTGTTTCTTTTGTACCGTCATTATCAGTACACTGCTTATGTAACCTAATGAAGTAAAACAAAATGAGAAATCCAAACATGGATTGCTGAAGGCATTTATTTTGTTGGGAGAATTTCCACCGATGGCCTTTTTTAAACCCTTAACGAAAAAAATAAATGTCTATGTATTTAACTTAATGTAAAGAACAATTATAATACCAGTACTGTAGATACATTTCCATCTTTGCTAAAATGCAGGTAATGCTATGTGTAACCTAGGTAGCCTGTTTTTCCACTATAATTTGTGGGTAGTTGTTCTGTCTTTGTATTAGTTACCAGACGGAACTGTTTGTATTGTAGTGTTCAGTTCAGTTTAATAAAATGACTAACACTTACCACGCTGCATATTGGTCCAATCCTTTCTACTATGGAGAACCATTACACTATGGAGAACGAAACCAGCCGTAAACAGAAAATAAATGAATAAGTAAATCCACATATAATTAACCTCTCTAGGGTAGGGGGCAGCATTCGGAATTTTGAATGAAAAGCATGCCCAAATTAAACTGCCTGCTACTCGGGCCCAGAAGATATGACATGCATATAACTGGTATATTCGGATAGAAAACACTCTGAAGTTTCCAAAACTGTTAAAATAGTGTCTGAGAAAAATCCATTCAGGAAGTAGTTGGTTTTGTAGTTTTCTATTCGATGCCATTACAGTATCCATTGACTTAGGACTCCAATTGCAGTTCCTGTGCCTTCCACTAGATTTCAACAGTCTTTAGAAATCGTTTCAGGCTTGTATTCTTATAAATGAGGGAGTAAGACCAGTGTGAACGAGTGGACCCTAACGTGTCGCAGAGTTTTCAGGTGCATGTGCATTTCTTGTTTACCTTTTTATATTGACGACATTATTGTCGGTTGAAATATTAGATAATTGAGGCTTGAATATAAACATCGTTTGACTTTTTTTTTGTCTGATTGTTTTGACTGAGTTTGAGCCTGTGGATTACTGAAGAAAACGCGCTAACAAAACTGAGGTTTTTGAATATAAAGAGACTTCATCGAACAAAAGGAACATTTATTGAGTAAATTAATGTCTTTTGATTGCCACCATATGAAGATCATCAAAGGTAAGGGATTAATTGCATCTCTATTTCTGAGTTTTGAAACGCTTCTGCTTGGCTGGTTATTGTTTGTAATAATTTGACAACTGGGCTATGTATGCTTTCGCTGAAAAGCATTTTATAAATATGACACTGTGGTTCGTTTAACAAGAAGTTAATCTTTAAACCTATGTAAAATTTGTTTTGTTTTCTGAATTTTTATAATGAGCATTTATGTAATTTAATTTGGAGCTCTGCAACCTCACTGGATGTTGGCCAGATGGGACGCTAGCGTCCCACGTGCCCTAGAGAGGTTAAGCCATTTTGCCAGAACTTTGGAAGTATGCTTGGGGTCATTGTCCATTTGGAAGACCCATTTGCGACCATGTGTTACGGTTTCCTTCCGTCGAAGGAGAGTCGGACCAAAATGCAGTGTGGTAATTTTGATACATGTTTAATAAACACGATAATACAAAAACAAGAAACGGAACGTGAAAACCTAATACAGCCTATCTGGTGACAACTAACACAGAGACAGGAACAATCACCCACGAAACACTCAAAGAATATGGCTGCCTAAATATGGTTCCCAATCAGAGACAACGATAATCACCTGCCTCTAATTGAGAACCAATTCAGACAGCCATAGACTATGCTAGAAAACCAAACTAAGCCACAATCCCAAAACCTACAAAAAAAAAACAATACATAAACACACCACAAAATAAACCCATGTCACACCCTGGCCTGACCAAATAAATCAAGAAAACACAAAATACTAAGACGAGGGCGTGACACCATGCTTTAACTTCCTGACTGATGTCTTGAGATGTTGCTTCAATATATCCACATAACTTTCCTTCCTCTGATGCCATCTATTTTGTGAAGTGCACCAGTCCCTCACAGTTGGGATGGAGTTCTTCGGCTTGCAAGCATCCCCATTTTTCCTCCTAATATAACGATGGTCATTAAGGCCAAACAGTTCCATTTTTGTTTCATCAGACCAGAGGACATTTCTCTAAAAAGTACAATCTTTGTCCCCATGTGCAGTTGCAAACCGTAGTCTGGCTTTTTTATGGTGGTTTTGTAGCAGTGGCTTCTTGCTGAGCGGCCTTTTAGGTTATGTCAATATAGGACTCGTTTTACTGTGGATATAGAACTTTTGTACCCGTTTCCTCCAGCATTTTCACAAGGTCCTTTCCTGCTGTTCTGGGATTGATTTGCACTTTTTGCAAAAAGTACATTAATCTCTAGGTGACAGAACACGTCTCCTTCCTGAGCAGTATGATGGCTGCGTGGTCCCATGGTGTTTATATGTCAGGGGTGTGCGTGCTGGTGCAGGAGAGCAGAGAGTTGTGATCAGGCGCACACTTTATTAGGCAGAAACAAACCTTCAGCCAAAAACTAAAAGTGTAAAGCGCGACAATGCTGCAAAAAAGGAGTATGACAATAAACATACTACGGGTGGACAAATGGTACCCAGGAAACACCATCCTGGCGCATCATATAAAACACGTAACAAAGAAATGGAGGGGAACAGAGGACTAAATACATGCAGTGTGATTAGGGAATGAAAACCAGGTGTGCAGGGAACAAGACAAAACAAATGGACATATGAAAAATAGAGCGACGATGGCTAGATAGCCGGTGACGTCGGACCGCAGAACGCCGCACAAACAAGGAGAGGAGCAGACTTCGGCGGATGTCGTGACATTATACTTGCATACTATTGTTTGTACAGATGAACGTGGTACCTTCAAGTGTTTGGAAATTGCTCCTAAAGATGAACCAGACCTGTGGAGGTCTACACATTTTTTTGAGGTCTTGGCTGATTTCTTTCGATTTAACCATGATGTCAAACAGAGGCACTGAGTTTGAAGGTAGGCCTTGAAATACACTGCTCAAAAAAATAAAGGGAACACTAAAATAACACATCCTAGATCTGAATGAATGAAATATTCTTATTAAATACTTTTTTCTTTACATAGTTGAATGTGCTGACAACAAATTCACACAAAAATTATCAATGGAAATCAACGCATGGAGGTCTGGATTTCTACACCTGCTTCGTGCTTCTACACCTGCATTGCTTGCTGTTTGGGGTTTTAGGCTGGGTTTCTGTACAGCACTTTGAGATATCAGCTGATGTACGAAGGGCTATATAAATAAATTTGATTTGATTTGATTTGATTTGGATTTGGAGTCACACTCAAAATGAAAGTGGAAAACCACACTACAGGCTGATCCAACTTTGATGTAATGTCCTTAAAACAAGTCCAAATGAGGCTCAGTAGTGTGTGTGGCCTCCACGTGCCTGTATGACCTCCCTACAACACCTGGGCATGCTCCTGATGAGGTGGCAGATGGTCTCCTGAGGGATCTCCTCCCAGACCTGGACTAAAGCATCCGCCAACTCCTAGACAGTCTGTGGTGCAACGTGGCATTGGAGGATGGAGAGACATAATGTCCCAGATGTGCTCAATTGGATTCAGGTCTGGGGAACAGGCAGGCCAGTCTATAGCATCAATGCCTTCCTCTTACAGGAACTGTAACTGTGACACACTCCAGCCACATGAGGTCTAGCATTGTCTTGCATTAGGAGGAACCCAGGGCCAACCGCACCAGCATATGGTCTCACAAGGGGTCTGAGGATCTCATCTCGGTACCTAATGGCAGTCAGGCTACCTCTGGCGAGCACATGGAGGGCTGTGCGGCCCCCCAAAGAAATGTCACCCCACACCATGACTGACCCACCGCCAAACCGGAGGATGTTGCAGGCAGCAGAACGTTCTCCACGGCGTCTCCAGACTCTGTCACGTCTGTCACATGTGCTCAGTGTGAACCTACTTCATCTGTGAAGAGCACAGGGCGCCAGTGGTGAATTTGTCAATATTGGTGTTCTCTGGCAAATGCCAAACATCCTGCACGGTGTTGGGCTGTAAAGCACAACCCCCAACTGTGGACGTCGGGCCCTCATGCCACCCTCATGGAGTCTGTTTCTGACCGTTTGAGCAGACACATGCACATTTGTGGCCTGCTGGAGGTCATTTTGCAGGGCTCTGGCAGTGCCCCTCCTTGCACAAAGGCGGAGGTAGCGGTCCTGCTCCTGGGTTGTTGCCCTCCTACGGCCTCCTCCACGTCTCCTGGCAGCGCCTCCCATGCTCTGGACACAGCAAACCTTCTTGCCACAGCTCACATTGATGTGCCATCCTGGATGAGCTGCACTACCTGAGCCAACTTGTGTGGGTTGTAGACTCCGTCTCATGCTACCACTAGGGAGAAAGCACCGCCAGCATTCAAAAGTGACCAAAACATCAGCCAGGAAGCATAGGAACTGAGAAGTGATCTGTGGTCACCACCTGCAGAACCACTCCTTTATTGGGGGTGTCTTGCTAATTGCCTATAATTTCCACCTGTTGTCTGTTCCATTTGCACAACAGCATGTGAAATGTATTGGCAATCAGTGTTGCTTCCTAAGTGGACAGTTTGATTTCACAGAAGTGTGATTGACTTGGAGTTACATTGTGTTGTTTTAGTGTTCCCTTTATTTTTTGAGCAGTGTACATAGCTAATGAGCTAAGCTGTAGCATTAGCAATGTCTTTCAAAAGGAGACAACTAAGAAATGCGGAAATTCTGGAGATTTAAAAAAAATCTGACATTGACAGCGTACCCCTTGTCCACTGACAAAGTCCCTGTTCCCTTTGAAGATGATGGTGGTGATGGAGGCAGACCGATAGTGGATGAAGTACAGGAGTTCTGTGGTAGCTGGTAGGCTGCCAGTCATTTCACCCCTCCTGGCCCTGCTGTTTGTGTTGATGAGTCCCAGTCTGAAGTGCAACGCCCCTTGCCATTTCCATCTGAGGCAGAGTGCTTCAAGTTGTTTCTTACAGAAGAGCTGGTGGGAGACATAGTAGAGACCAATCGCTATGCCTTGGAGCTACAGCAGAAGAGAGAGCAAGTAGTGGGGGGGACAACCACAATCAGTGAAATGTATACATTCCTGGTGACAGTAAAGAAGGACTTCCTAAGAGAATACTGGAGCAGAGATCCTATGTGCCGATCAAGCAGAAGCCATATAATTTGTCCCCAGCGACGCTAATCATCCTTAAGGGACTCATTGATATGCTGACAAGATATAAATGAACATTCCTCCTCTCCCTGGGTTTCCCAGAAACAAGGATCTCTTGGATGGTGTGAAGAGATGCTTATCCATCCAAGAGATCCTGGAGTCATTGCCTGGCACTGTTGTGTTCACTACCCTTGACCTCAATAGTGGCTATTGGCAGGTTGAGATGGACCAGGAAAGCAAGGACAAGACTGCTTTTGTCTGTGCTAAGGGCTTGTTTTCCTTAAAGGTGATTGATGCCTTTTGGATTAAAGAATGCACCTGCCACTTTCCAAAGACTCGTGGAGATTGTGTTAGGTGAGCTCAAAGGGAAGCTCTGTTTCATATTTTTTTATTTTATTTAACTAGGTAAGTCAGTTAAGAACAAATTCTTATTTTCAATGACGGCCTAGGAACAGTGGGTTAACTGCCTGTTCAGGGGCAGAACGACAGATTTGTACCTTGTCAGCTCGGGGATTTGAACTTGCAACCTTCCGGTTACTAGCCCAACGCTCTAACCACTAGGCTACCCTGCCGCCCCACTACCCTGCTGCCTCGTATACCTGGACGATATAATATTCTCCCCTCAGACCAGAGAAAAACACTTTTCGGCAGAAACCTCCCTGAAGTTCCTTGGCCATATTGTGTCTTTTGACGGCATTCATGTGGATACTGACAAGACCAAGGCTGTACAAGTCTTCCCTGTCCCAAACACACTCAAGGCTCTTCAGTAGTTCTTTGGGATGGCACCATCGGTTTGTGTCAAACTTCTCGCATGTGGCAGACCCACTCAGTGCATTGAAGCGAAAAGGAGCGAAATTCCGAAGGACAGCAGAGTGCCAGACCTCCTTTGAAACGACAGCTTGGCACACCTCCCATTTTGGGTCATCCCATCTGACTGCCCTTTTGTTGTTTACACTGATGCAAGTGATGTTGAACTTGGTGCTGTCCTAGTCCAACAGACTGGACTTGGAGAAGGAGATGATTGTGGACTTCAGGAAACAGCAGAGTGAACACCCCCCCATCCACATCGATGGAACAGTAGTGGAGAGGGAAACAAGTTTTAAGTTCCTCGGCATACACATCACAGACAAACTGAATTGGTTCACTCACACAGACAGCAGCGCCTCGTCAACCTCAGGAGGCTGAAGAAATTCGGCTTGTCGAGAGCATCCTGGCGGGCTGTATCACCGCCTGGTATGGCAACTGCACCGCCCTCAACCGTAAGGCTCTCGAGGGTAGTGAGGTCTGCACAACGCATCACCGGGGGCAAACTACCTGCCCTCCAGGACACCTACACCACCCGATGCTACAGGAAGGCCATAAAGATCATCAAGGACATCAACCACCCGAGCCACTGCCTGTTCACCCCGCTGTCATCCAGAAGGCGAGGTCAGTACAGGTGCATCAAAGCTGGGACCGAGAGACTGAAAAACAGCTTCTATCTCAAGGCCATCAGACTGTTAAACAGCCACCACTAACATTGAGTGGCTACTGCCAACACACTGTCAATGACACTGACTCTACTCAAGCCACTTTAATAATGGGAAATTATGTAAATATATCACTAGCCACTTTAAACAATGCTACCTTATATAATGTTACTTACCCTACATTATTCATCTCATATGCATACGTAGATACTGTACTCTATATCATCGACTGCATCCTTATGTAATACATGTATCACTAGCCACTTTAACTATGCCACTTGGTTTACATACTCATCTCATATGTATATACTGTACTCGATATCACCTACTGTATCTTGCCTATGCTGCTCTGTACCATCACTCATTCATATATCCTTATGTACATATTCTTTATCCCCTTACACTGTGTATAAGACAGTCGTTTTTTGGAATTGTTAGATTACTTGTTCGTTATTACTGCATTGTCGGAACTAGAAGCACAAGCATTTCGCTACACTCGCATTAACATCTGCTAACCATGTGTATGTGACAAATAAAATTTGATTTGGCACTGAAGAAGTGCTAGCGTTCGCCAGTTGGACATTGAATGGAGCAGAACGGAACTACTCCACAACCGAGCAAGAGTGCCTTGCAGTTGTCTGGGCTTTGGAAAAGTGAAGGTACTACCTGGAGGGAAGACACTTCACTGTGGTCACTGACCATTCCTTCCTTGTGTGGGTGTTCAATAACAACAAACCAAGCACCAGACTCATCAGATGGGCTCTACAGTTGCAAGAGTTCACCTTTGCAGTAGAATACAGGAACTCCCTGTTCACCCACGACTGCGTGGCCACGCACGCCTCCAACTCAATCATCAAGTTTGCGGACGACACAACAGTGGTAGGCTTGATTACCAACAACGACGAGACGGCCTACAGGGAGGAGGTGAGGGCCCTCGGAGTGTGGTGTCAGGAAAATAACCTCACACTCAACGTCAACAAAACTAAGGAGATGATTGTGGACTTCAGGAAACAGCAGAGGGAACACCCCCCCATCCACATCGATGGAACAGTAGTGGAGAGGGTAGCAAGTTTTAAGTTCCTCGGCATACACATCACAGACAAACTGAATTGGTCCACTCACACAGACAGCATCGTGAGGAAGGCGCAGCAGCGCCTTCCATCCTTATGTAATACATGTATCACTAGCCACTTTAACTATGCCACTTTGTTTACATACTCATCTCATATGTATATACTGTACTCGATACCATCTACTGTATCTTGCCTATGCTCCTCTGTACCATCACTCATTCATATATCCTTATGTACATATTCTTTATGCCCTTACACTGTGTATAAGACAGTAGTTTTTTGGAATTGTTAGTTAGATTACTTGTTCGTTATTACTGCATTGTCGGAACTAGAAGCACAAGCATTTCGCTACACTTGCATTAACATCTGCTAACCATGTGTATGTGACAAATCAAATTTGATTTGATTTGATTTGAAAATAAAATGCAACACTGTTCCAGATGCCTTATCCAGAGCTCCTGCTGGTGGTAATGGTAGCCCTCATTTTACATGTGCTACTGTCCTGTCTAGCAGTCGAGACTCACCCAAAACTCACTTTCCCATCTCTGATGAGGCCATATGGAAAGCCCAACAGGATGATCCAGAAGTATAGGCTTTGTATCAGACCATCCTGTCATATAGAGAAAAGATGGTCAATCCTACCACCAAGCTGACCATCATTGAAGACAAAGTCTACCAAGTTGTACAACTACCTCACAGAACACTCTACACCTTCAACTGCTGCAACATTTCCATGAAGACTCGTTAGCGTCCTTTGGGAAGGTTCAAAACCTACAAGCGATTGCAAGCATTACCGTACTGGCCACATCTGAGCATGGATGTGAAGTCACACGCCCAAAACTGTCAGGTTTGTCAAAGGTAGAAAGCCTGCTGGCAAGTTACAGCAAACTGTGGTTACCCGACCTTGGGAAATGTTAGGAGTGGGTTTGATGGGTCCATTTCCTAGAAGATCCAATCAGAATGTGTACATGCTTGTTTTTGTTGATTACTATTCCAAGTGGGTAGAGCTCTTTGCCCTGCATCAGGCCACCGCAAGGACTGTCTTTAACATCCTCACAAAAGAGATCCTGACTCGCTGCAGAGTGCCTGATTACATCCTGTCTGACCGAGGATTCCAATTCGTATCTGACCTCTTTGAGGAGACCTGCCAAAGATGGAACCTGAGACAGAAGTTGACCATGGCCTATCACCCACAGACCAACCTCACTAAGAGAGTTAATCAAACATTGAAGACAATGGTTGCTTTCTATGTAGGGACCCATCACAAACACTGGGACAAGCACCTTCACGAGTTTCGATTTGCCCTGAATTCTGCTGTGCAAGAGTCCACTGGAGTCACCCCTGGATAGCTGAACCTGAGTCATCCCCTCCGAGGACCCTTGGATATGGTACTATAGCCCCAGCAAGTTACTCCAGACTCTGCATGCTATGACCAGGTAGTCCATCTCCATGACTTGAGAGCTCATCTCAAAGAACATGATCCAGGCTCGACTCAAGCAGAATATAAATTATGATAAGAAGAGACGAGACATTCAGTTCCAGGTCAGTGATCGGGTGTGTCTTTGCTCTCATTCTTACTCAAAAGCGGATAATTTCTTCTCGGCTAAACTCGCTCCTAAATGGCAAGGACCATATAGGATTGTGGAGCAGGTGGGCCCTCTGAACTACCGAGTGGTGAGAGGACGCAGGTGAAGATATGCTCGTTGTCAATGTCTCATGCCTTAAGGCCTGTTACCAAACATTTAACAAGTTATTTCCAATGTCTTAAGGGTTTATGAAAAGTGTATGTCCATCCTGACTTTTACATGAGTCCTTTGTATTGGTGTAGACTTGACGGGACAACCTACCTGGCACCCCTACAAACAATAACCTCAAGTCAAAACCGTTGCAAGGGTTTTAAAAGTGATGAAATCTCACAGACTAGTATCAAACTTTTGCTATGGCCGGGGTGTGGAAGCTCCAGGCACAGTGAAGCAAGCCTTCATCATTGGATTTTCTACAGGAATGTCTTGAAGATCGACCAGTCTTACTTGTTTGTTTTCTCGCCAACTATTCGAATTTTAACAACCAGGAAATGGCAGCGCGATTTCTGCATAGTGCATCTAAGGTCCTCCCTGAAAACAGAAAAAGCTTCCTGTTAGTAAATCCATTAGCGGCTCCTCTCTGTGCGCAGGTCGCTCTGCATGCACTCTGTTCATGGAGCTCCGCAATCGGAGTATCCATAGCAACATCAACAGTGAAGAGGCGACTCCTGGATGCTGGCCTTCTAGGCAGAGTTGCAAAGATAAAGCCAAATCTCTAACTGGCCAATAAAAATACAACATTAAACTGGACAGAGAAACTCTGCCTAGACGGCCAGCATCCCAGAGTCGCCTCTTCACTGTTGAGACTGGTGTTTTGCGGGTACTATTTATTGAAGCTGCCAGTTGAGGACTTGAGAGGCGTCGGTTTCTCAAAGTGTACTTGTCCTCTTGCTCAGTTGTGCACCGGGGCCTCCCACTCTTTCTATTCTGGTTAGAGCCAGTTTGCGCTGTTCTGTGAAAGGAGTAGTACACAGCTCTGTACGAGATCTTCAGTTTCTTGGCATTTTCCCTCATGGAATAGCCTTAATTTCTCAGAACAAGAATAGACTGATGAGTTTCAGAAGAAAGGTCTTTGTTTCTGGCCATTTTGAGCCTGTAACCGAACCCACAAATGCTGATGCTCCAGATACTCAACTAGTCTAAAGAAGGCCAGTTATATTGCTTCTTTAATAAGCACTACAGTTTTCAGCTGTGTAAACATAATTGCAAAAGGGTTTTCTAGTGATCAATTAGCCTTTTAAAATGATAAACTTGGATTAGCTAACACAACGTGCCATTGGAACAGAGAAGTGATGATTGCTGATAATGGCCCTCTGTACACCTATGTCATGTAGATATTCCATAAAAAAAATATGCTGTTACAATGTCTACATTGTATTTCTGATCAATTTGATGTTATTGTGAATGGGGGGGAAATGTACTTTTCTTTCAAAAATAAGGACATTTCTAAGTAACCCGAAACTTTTGAATGGCCGTGTAGGTGTTTCCTTTGTCCAGATGGCAAAAGGTCAGTCTTGAGTGCAATAGAGATTGCATCATCTGTTAGAGCGGTATGCAAATTGGAGTGGGTCTAGGGTTTCTGGGATAATGATGTTGATGTGAGGCATGACCAGCCTTTCAAAGCACTTCATGGCTACAGACGTGAGCGCTACGGGTCGGTAGCCATTCCTCATATTGACACTGGCTGCGGCCTCAGGCCCTATGGTGCTAAACTTGGAAAAGTCATTGCAAATTCTTCTCCTTCCTCTATTACTAATAGGGATAGACTAAATGGGGCAGTTCTTTGTCATCTTATAGCCATGCCAACTATATCAACCATCAGACAGGGCCTGCAACTGCCAATTGAACGTAGCTTGTTTGAGTTTTCTTTGACTTTAAAAATCGGGGCCTCCCGGGTGGCGCAGTGGTTAAGGGCGCTGTACTGCAGCCAGAGACCCTGGGTTCGCGCCCAGGCCCTCTCGTAACTGGCCGCGACCGGGAGGTCCGCACAATTGACGCACAATTGGCCTAGCGTCGTCCGGGTTAGGGAGGGTCTGGCCGGTAGGGATATCCTTGTCTCATTGCGCACCAGCAGTGCGCGCTAACCAAGGTTGCCAGGTACAGTGTTTCCTCTGACACATTGGTGTGGCTGGGCTTCTGGGTTGGATGCACACTGTGTTAAGAAGCAGCGTGGCTTGGTTGGGTTGTGTATCGGAGGACGCATGACTTTCAACCTTCGTCTCTCCCGAGCCCGTACGGGAGTTGTAGCAATGAGACAAGATAGTAGCTACTAAACAATTGGATACCATGAAATAGGGGTAAAAAAGACTTTAAAAATCGTAAAGGGTTGATGCATCTGAATATTTGGGCTATGCAGAGGAATATTCTGGACTCTGATATTAATATTGAGGGTTATCATGTACTATTAACAATAATTTCTCTGTCCTTTTACTGAAGAAACAGCGTGGCTTCTTCATTTTCCTTTGGCAAAAAAATTTCATACTATCTTTATGCCTTTAACTGCACCATCGAAAGCATCCTGACCTGTTGCATCACTGCCTGGTATGGCAACTGCTCGGTATCTGACCGTGAGGCGCTACAGAGGGTAGTACGTATGGCCCAGTACATCACTGGGGACAAGATTCCTGCCATCCAGGACCTATTTACTAAGCAGTGTCAAAGACTCCAATCACTCAAGACATTGACTGTTCTCTCTGCGGCACCACAGCGCCAAGTCTAGGACAAAAAGGCTCCTTTGCTGAACAATTGATCAAAGGCCACCTGGACTATTTACATTGCTGCTACTCACTGTTATTTTATCTATGCATAGTCACTTTACCCCTACCTACATGTACAAATTACCTTGACTATCCAATACCTCCACACATTGACTTGGTACCGGTACCCCTTGTGCAGTCGTGGCGCAAAGTTTTGAGAATGACAAATATTAATTTTCACAAAGTCTGCTGCCTCAGTTTGTATGATGGCAGTTTGCATATACTCCAGAATGTTATGAAGAGTGATCAGATGAATTGCAATTATTTGCAAAGTCCCTCTTTGCCATGCAAATGAGCTGAATCCCAAAAAACATTTCCACTGCATTTCAGCCCTGCCACAAAAGGACCAGCTGACATGTCAGTGAATCTCTCGTTAACACAGGTGTGAGTGTTGACAAGTACAAGGCTGGAGATCACTCTGTCATGCTGATTGAGTTTGAATAACAGACTGGAAGCTTCAAAAGGAGGGTGGTGCTTGGAATCATTGTTCTTCCTCTGTCAATCATGGTTACCTGCAAGGAAATGTGTGCCGTCATCATTGCTTTGCACAAAAAGGGCTTCACAGGCAAGGATATTGCTGCCAGTAAGATTGCACCTAACTCAACCATTTATCGGATTATCAAGAACTTCAAGGAGAGTGGTTCAATTGTTAGGAAGAAGGCTTCAGGGCGCCCAAGAAAGTCCAAGCGCCTGGACTATCTCCTAAAGTTTATTTAGCTGCGTGATCGAGGCACCACCAGTACAGAGCTTGCTCAGGAATGGCAGCAGGCAGGTGTGAGTGCATCTGCACGCACAGTGAGGTGAAGATTTTGAGGATTGCCTAGTGTCAACAAGGGCAGCAAAGAAGCCACTTCTCCCCAGGAAAAACATTAGGGACAGACTGATATTCTTCAAAAAGTCCTTTTCTCTGATGAATCCCCTTTCCAATTGTTTGGGGCATGCGGAAAAAAGATTGTCTGGAGAAGACAAGGTGAGCGCTACCATCAGTCCTGTGTCATGCCAACATTAAAGCATCCTGAGACCATGCATGTGTGGGGATGCTTCTCAGCCAAGGGAGTGGGCTCACTCACAATTTTGCCTAAGAACACAGCCATGAATTAAGGATGGTACCAACACATCCTCCGAGAGCAACTTCTCCCAGCCATCCGGGAACAGTTTGGTGACGAACAATGCCTTTTCCAGCATGATAGAGCACCTTGCCATAAGGCAAAAGTGATAACTAAGTGGCCCAGGGAACAAAACAACGATGTCTATGGCCAGGAAACTCCCCAGACCTTAATTCCATTGAGAACTTGTGGTCAATCCTCAAGAGATGGGTGGACAAACAAAAACCCACAAATTCTGACAAACTCCAAGCACTGATTATGCAAGAATGGGCTACCATCAGTCAGGATGTGGCCCAGAAGTTAATTGACAGCATGCCAGGGTGGATTGCAGAGGTCTTGAAAAAGAAGGGTCAATACTGCAAATACTGCATCAAATTCATGTAATTGTCAATAAAAGCCTTTGACACTTATGAAATGCTTGTAATTATACTTCGTGAAAATTAATATTTGTCTCATTCTCAAAGCTTTTGGCCACGACTGTATATAGCCTCTTGTTATTTTATTACATTTTCTACTTAAGTTTATTTAGTTAACTGCATTGTTGGTTATCTTCTTGGTGACATGAGGGCAGTATTGAGTAGCTTGGATGAATAAGGTGCCCAGAGTAAACTGCCTGCTACTCTGTCACAGATACTAATATATGCATATTATTAGTAGTATTGGATAGAAAACACTCTGTAGTTTCTAAAACTGTTTGAATGATATCTGTGAGTATAACAGAACTCATATGGCAGGCGAAAACCTGTGACAAATCCAACCAGGAAGTGGGAAATCTGAGGTTTGTAGTTTTTTAACTCAGCCCGTATTGAATACACAGTGGGATATTGGTCATTTTGCGCTTCCACTAGATGTCAACAGTCTTTAGAAACGTATTTGATGTTTCTACTATTATAGGAGGGGGGGAATGAGTCAGAGGTCTGCCAGCAGCCACAAGCTCAGTCTCGCGCACTCATGTGTAAAGGTAATTTGATTTGATTTGATTTGATTTGATTTAACCGCGTTCCACTTCATTTATGAAGACAAAGGAATTCTCCAGTTGGACCATTATTGAAGATTTATGTTAACATCCTAAAGATTGATTCCATACATCGTTTGACATGTTTCTACAGACCGTAAAGGAACTTTTTTTTACTTTGTCTGAAACTAGTGAACACGCTTCATGAATGTGGATTACTGGACAGAACGCGCTAACAAAATGAGCTATCTTGACACAAATGATGGACATTATCGTACAAAACAAACATTTATTGTGAAACTGGGATTCCTGGGAGTGCATTCTGATGAAGATCATCAAAGGTAAGTGAATATTTATAATGCTATTCTGACTAATGTTGACTCCACAACATGGCGGATATGTATGGGCTCTGAGCGCTGTACTCAGATTATAGCATGGCGTGCTTTTTTGGTAAAGTTTTTTTTGAAATCTGACACAACGGTTGCATTAAGGAGAAGTGTATCTATAATTCCGTGCATAATAGTTGTATCTTTTATCAATGTTTATTAACCTGTTGCGTCTAGCCATCCCGGATCCGGTATCATGAATACAGCCTCAACCTCATTACCATAACGCAACGTTAACTATTCATGAAAATCGCAAATGAAATGAAATTAATATGCTAGCTCTCAAGCTTAGCCTTTTGTTAACAACACTATCATCTCAGATTTTCAAAATATGCTTCTCAACCATTGCAAAATAAGCATTTGTGTAACAGTACTGATAGCTAGCGTAGCATTTAGCGTTAGCATTAGCAGGCAACATTTTTACAAAAACCAGAAAATCATTCAAATAAAATCATTACCTTTGAAGAACTTCAGATGTTTTCAATGAGGAGACTGTTAGATAGCAAATGTTCAGTTTTTCCAAAAATAATATTTGTTTAGGAGAAATCGCTCCGTTTGGTGCGTCACGTTTGGCTACCAAAAAAAAAACGAAAATTTAGTCATCTAAACGTCGAACTTTTTTCCAAAATTAACTCCATAATATCGACTGAAACATGGCAAACGTTGTTTAGAACCAATCCTCAAGGTGTTTTTCACATATCTCTTCGATGATACATCGTTCGTCGAAGTGTGCTTTCCCTCTGAATCCCAGGAGCAAATGGCCACAACTGAAGATTACGCGCAGATTTACACAAAGGACACCAGGCGGACACCTGGTAAATGTAGTCTCTTATGGCCAATCTTCCAATGATATGCCTACAAATACGTCACAATGCTGCAGACACCTTGGAGAAACGATAGGAAGGGCAGGCTCATTCCCGGCGCATTCACAGCCATATAAGGAGACAATAGAAAACAGAGCTTCGAAAATTCTGCCCATTTCATGGTTAAAGTATCATCTTGGTTTCGCCTGTAACATGAGTTCTGTGGCACCCACAGATAATATCAGAACACATCTCTCACCCAATATTTATAAGATGGGGGAGCTGCCATCTTCCAGCTCTGTAGTATTAGCCGTCTAGCAACAGTGTCCGACTGGATTCTTGATAGGGGGGTACCTATGGGCAGTACTCCAAAAAGGGCTGTAAGGGGAGACGGATCTATATATTATAACAGTGTCATATATATATCAGAGAAACATTTAAATATTAATTCCCAGAAACCTGACAGTTTATGACAGCCCCAAAACATATGCAACAGTGTGGCTGGTTCCACTTTACATCTGACAAAGCTAGGATCAAAATCAGAGAATATTCTTCCAAGTTTGGCCCCCAACCAGTGGATACAGTGAACCACCTTGAATTGAATGATTCTGTGTCTAGTACTAAAAGAGGACGAGTGCACTCTGTGCAGCGCAGATTCCCAGGCGTCTTCCCCAAGTTCCTCCCCCAAATCCTTTTCCCATCGAGTCTTTAAAGGCACCAAAGAAGGGTTCTGTAAGTCATGAATGATTGCATATACATCTGAAATTGCACCCCTAGGAAGCTTGTTCAACTCCAAGATGCTCTCTATAGCTGTATTCGCAGGCCTATGGGGAAATCTAGGTGTGTTAGCTCTGACAAAGTTTCTAGTCTCTGTTCTGATTGATTGGGCCTGAGAAAAGCCTCGGCGGCTAAAGGCTAAACGGAACTAATTCCAAATTTTAAGAGACTGCTTTACAATTGGGTTGACACACCTTTTGCCTAGGGACACTGGGAGAGACGAGCACAACACAGAGGAAAGTGCTGCAGTGGTCTAGGGCCAGTAGGATCAGTCTGCAGCCAGTACAGAAGGGCTCTGAAATTTGCAGCCCAGTAGTATGTCTAAAATTTGGTAGAGCTAAACCCCCCAATGACCTAGGCATCTGTAAATGTTTTCTACCAATATGTGGTACCTTGCCATCCCAAATAAAATGCATGAATGTTTGATCCAGTGAAATAAATAAAAAGATTTTGGAATAAATATAAAAATTTGGGCAACACATTCATTTTAATGACATTAATCCTTCCGATAAGAGAAAGGGGTAGCGAGTTTCAAACTGTCTGCTAGAGCAACAACGTTTTCCTGGAACATATTTGAATATTTCCGTGTCACTTTAACCTCCAAGTAGGTTAATTGATCCCGGACAATCCTAAACTGAGAACTTGTAAAAGAGCACTTTTAAGCAGCCTTGTTTACCGGAAAAAGCTCACTCTTGCCTAGATTCAGCTTGTACCCTGAGATTGATCCAAACTTTTTAAGAACAGATAGGGCACGTGGCAATGAGGTATCAGGGTTGGAGATAAGCTCCAAGCCCGCCCTGATTATACCTTGAATGGCATCATTAGAGCGTAGTGCAATGGCGAGAGGCTCGATTGCCAAAGCAAACAAGGGGGAGAGTGGACAACCCTGTCTGGATCCGCGGTGCAAGGGAAAATAGTCAGAGGACAATTATTAGTCCGTACCGAAGCCATGGGGGAAAAATAATAATAATAATAATTTGGGGCCAAAGCCAAATCTATAAAGGGCAGCTGTTAGGTAATCCCACTCAACGTGGTCAAAGGCATCAAGTGAGACCACCACCTCCGGGTCTTCCGACGCTGGGGAGTACAGTATATTCATAAGGCGCCTAATATTGAAAAATAAATGCCTATTTCTCACAAAGCCAGTCTGGTCAGAGTGTATCACTTGGTGCAGCAAGCCTTCCATAAGGATGGCTAAAAGCTTAGCTAGGATTTTGTAATCACAGTTTAAAAGCGAGATTGGGCGATAGGATTCACATTCCAGGGGGTCTTTGTTTTTCTTTAATAGTAATGAAATTGAAGCCTGATAAAGACTAGGTGGTAGCTTTGAAGTATTTAGGCACTCTGCAAATAGTCGAGACAAGAATTGGCAAAGCAGACCAGAAAACTTCCTGTAAAATTCAGTTGGAAAACTGTCCGGACCCGGTGATTTACCACCTTTCATTGCGGACACTGCTGTTGCAATCTCCTCAGGCATAAATTCTTCTTCTAGACAGTCATGGGAGTCTGTATTAAAGAAGGAATCAATCAGCAAAGGGTCTTGAGGGGATTCAGAGGTGTATAGCGCAGAGTAAAATTGTTTGAATTGATCTCTTTATGTATAACTGTTGTGGCACCAGACGGGGTCCTTATTTGTGGGATTAAACGTGAGGCCTCAGATTTACGGATCTGATGTGCAAGGAGTTTACTGGCCTTGTCGCCTTGTTCATAGACTTTTTATCGAGCTCGCAAGAGTAACTGTTCAGCTTGCCTGGTAGAAAGCTCATCAGATTCAGATTGGAGTAGTTGGCGCTCTTTATGCAGATCAGAGGAAGGATCCATAGCATACTTCTCGTCCAATGTGGCTATGGACTCGCTCAGGTCCCGAAGTCACTGAGAGCGAACTCTGTTTTGGTTGGCTGTATAAGAAATAATTTGGCCACGTAGGTATGCTTTGAGAGACTCCCATATGGTAGAGCAGGATATACCTGGTGTTGAATTAGTTTCTAGGAATAAGGTGATTTCAGAATAAATTAAATTGACAAACTCCTTATCTGAGAGTAAAATGGGGTTGATAACGCATAGGAGGTCGCTGGGGAAACTCTAGTTCAAGCACTAATGGTGAATGGTCAGAAATAACAATACTCTCAGTGCACTGCCGAAGGTAAGACAGAAGTTTTTGGTCCAAAAAGAAGTAATCAATCCGGGAGTGTTTGATGAAGATGAGAATAAAAGGAATACTGTCTATCTGTAGGATGTAGGAAACGCCAGGCCTCAAACATAGCATATTTCTGAAGAAAGGATTGAATAAGTAGGGCACATTTAGATGGGCCTGTAGTTGTTTGCAAGAACTGGGAACATTTTACAGTTGAAATCCCCCCTAAAATCAACAAATGATAATCTAAATTGGGAATAGCAGACAGAAAGGAAGAAATGAAACTGGTGTCATCCCAGTTGGGAGCATAAACACTAGCCAAAACAAGAGGGGTAGAAAACAGTTTACCGGTTACTATGACGTATCGTCCCTTAGGATCAGCAATAACCTCAGAAGCTACAACGGGAGTAGCTTTATCAACCAGAATAGCAGCAACTCTTGATTTACTATGAAAGTTTGAGTGGAACACTTGACCAACCCAGTCCCTACGCATCCTAAAATGCTCACCAGTCCTCAAGTGAGTCTCTTGTAGAAATGCAATATTTGCATTCAAACCCTTTAAGTGTGTCAACACCCTCTTACGCTTCACTGGGTTATTAACCCCTTCGGTGTTAATGTTCTCTTCGCACAGTGTGTCTGTGAGAGTGCGGTCTTAAACCTAAACCCACAGTCCCGCTCTTTAAAGTCACGTTTTGTTAGTGGATCAAGCAGCAAAAAGAGAGATTATGTTTTTTTTTCAAATAAAAAAAAGGTGAATCCCTTGTGCAAACGGAATGACAAAAGCACCACTTGTAGATGTATATAATTATATTCCCAGTCTTATAACAGGCATTGAGAGAGAAAATAAATCAAATGTATAAAGGCTCTCAGCCAAAAACCTAATTTGAAGTAAGGAAATCGTAGTAAGACAATCAAAAATAATAGTATAGTAATAGTAATAGTTGACGCTGAGACAGCTTTACAACCAATACCAAAAAACTACGTGTGCGCAACGTTTGCTGGGCATAAATGACGCTCAAAACTTTTAAAATTGAAGTGAGACCCCAGAAACCGTGTAGCCTCGGGAGACATTTACTGTTTACTGGGTCAATGCAAACGGATGCAGTAAACAAATAACCAAAAATATTTTGAGTCACTGAGACAGTGTAAACAAACTGAATAGGTAAGCGAGACAGCCTAGAAACACAGGAGTTAAGTAAAACCTTAATACAATTAAATTAAAATGACTGAATGCTTGTAAGGCATGCACACTAGATGATCAAAACATAAGATCACATCAAATAAGCCTGAATGGGTTCGCCAACTATACAAGACTAGCCTGTTATATCTAAACATAATTGTACCACAGGTGGGTTACTTACTATCCACAGTTCGCAAGCAACAGTTGCTGAACTGTGTGCATGTTCAAGACTTCTTAATGTGATGTTGAATGTGAGCCGGAGACTCAAATGTGTAGTCTTTACCCTTATGAGAGAGCCATAAACGGGCCGGGAATCGCAGTCTTTACTTCACACCTGGATGGTCCCGAAGTACTCGTTTGGCCTGTCCGAAAGCTGCGCACCTCCTGGAAACAGTGGGGGAGAAGCTCTGTCCTTGAAAGCTCAGAGTGGTATTGCGGGCTCGTCGGAGGATCTCCATCTTCTCATGAAAAAAGTGCACTCGAAGAATTACGTCACGGGGCCTCTCCCCATCCCGGGGCTTTTCATCTAAGGCAAGAACATGCTTCAGCAGCCAGCCCTGAAACAAAATCCGTGGCGCAATGCATTTCCGCTGACTCTGGGACCGATACAAGTCTCAGATTATTGCGGTGAGAGAATCCCTCTAAACTCACACAGCTCTCCTTCACCTTTTTCAAATCCGCATCTAGGCGTTTCACTTCAGCCTCCAGGGATGTAGTTAAGTCGGAGACATTAGTAGCGGAGGTCTCCAGTGCTGCAATCGTTGTAGTGTGTGACGCCATTGTTGTTTTGAGTGAAGTGATTGCTGGCACAGTCTCGTTCCGCAGGATGGTTAAATCTGTGTTTAAATGATCAGAAACCTCCTGTATTTGGGCCTCAATCGTAGCAACCACCTCAGTTTTCATTTCAACCATCTCAGAGCGTAGTAGTTTGATGGCCTCGAGAATGTTCATTTCAGCGCCGCCAGGCCAAGCCGCACCCCCAGGTAAAGTGTGCGTCCCCGGGCCCTCAGACTCAGGAGAGTGCTGTGATGAGAGCGGGTCTTGTAGGCCGGGTTTTCTCAAAGTCGTGCTTTTGGCCTTATGTTTGGTCGACATGCTGACATTCAGAAGCAAAGTAGTCTTGGTTTTTACGGAAAGGGATCACCAAATTAATATTTGAAAATAAATACGGTTCTGCTGCAAAATTCACATAAACTTTCAGAATACCACGGGAGCAAACGGAAAACACGTCAGACGGCGTCCCTCCTATCCCCCCTTTTATCAATGTTTGAGTATTTCTGTGAATTGATGTGGCTCTCTGCAAAATCACCGGATGTTTTGGAACTACTGAACGTAGTAACGCACCAATGTAAACTCAGATTTATGGATATAAATATGAACTTTACCTAACAAAACAAATGTATTGTGTAACATGAAGTCATATGAGTGTCATCTGATGAAGATCATCAAAGGTTAGTGATTAATTTGATCTATATTTCTGCTCTTTGTGACTCCTCTTTGGTTGGAAAATGGCTGAATGCTTTCTGTGACTAGTTGCTGACCTAACATAATGATGTATTGTGCTTTTGCCGAAAAGCCTTTTTTAAACCGGACACTGTAGTTGGATTAACAAGACGTTTCTTTAAAATGGTGTAAAATACTTCTGTTTGAGGAATTTTAATTATGGGATTTCTGTTTTGAATTTGGCGCCCTGCAGTTTCACTGGCTGTTGAGAGGTGGGACCGATCCCAGAGAGGTTCATCAGTCCCATGTACTTACAAAAAAAGGTTTTAAATTCTTTGGTACAGCCACTATTGAAGGCTATCAAATGCTTCTCAAAGATGCCCTCTGATAGTCAAACTAGTATTAATGGTATCAGTGGTTCACATTTAAATAACGTGCAATAGAATTCTGTGGCACCATGTAAATTGCGCTGCAGTACACAGCAACTTTTAAAAGACTAACCACTGTACATCATGGTGGGATGCTTCTCCTGTCTGATGCTATCCATGGTTGCCCTTTGTTTGACGATGAAATCCAGACTAGTTTTTCCTCCATCTCCTTAGCTATCATACTCGAATTCCACTGATTTCAAAACTAGATCCTCCAGAAAGTGGAGAGCATACACAACTTTAGCTAGCGAGCCAACTAACAGTACACTAACTTGACATTAGGTTTATGCAGCTTTACTACACTATACATTTTTTAAAAGCTGCGTTCGACACGATTACCTAAGCATACTGACCAGCGCTATATGGCAGACCAATCCAAACTCATCTCTCGGCATGTCCAGCCCACTCATAATCTCATCCAATCATGGCTAGTGGGAAGGTTGCTCACTTTTTCTGTGGCTAAACCAACTAGGCTCGTAATTTAACGATTTTATTCATATTTACAGATGGCATACAAGTTCACATGTTCGAAGGCATTTCTGGCAATATTTTTTTACGTTCAAACAGCTCTCCTGTGAAGTCAAGACTTGCAACATGTGAGGGAGTGAAAAGCCAGCAGTAGGCCATGCTACACAGTATCCCTCAAACAACCCAAAATTGGTTAGTATAGACCCTACTGAGTATTTCTCACCCCACTTTAGCTGAGACAGGAAGAAAGTTCTATGCAGGTTTTCATTTTTGGTAAAAAATACAGTAATAGTCATTACCTTTTCTTGTTGGCACAATAACTCGTGAGTTCCAAATATCGCTAACAGAGATTTTGTTTTTATGCGTGTGATGTAAACATTTATTTGCTTACTGTCTCATCTGCTCCTCTCTCCGGCATACAACATCGCCAGAGTACTAACCACCGGTCCTGAGATTCATGATTACGCACACCTGGCAATTATCATTACCCGCACCTGGACTCCATTACCTTCATAATTTCCTCCACTACATAAGGGACGCCGATGGCATTTGCTGAATGATCGATGAGGTTCTCCATATTGCAAATGTACGGTCCCTTACTAGACATCCGCAAATGTTTTTAAAATATGGCGACGGCCTAGGGCCGTACCCCAGGACCAGATCATCCGGGAAGTCATCAAATAAAGTCTCTCGGACATTTGGTTTCAGTTTTATAACATTTTAAAATTAGTCATTTTTCCGCTGTTCCGGAAAATTCCAGCAGATGGCGACTGGCTGCTTATTGCAAATGGACAAAACATCACCAAAGTGACATTGGCCATTTCTCCTGAATTTAACCAGGTAGGCAAGTTAGGAACAAGTTCTCATTTACAATTGTGACCTGGCCAAGATAAAGCAAAGCAGTTCGACACATACAATGACACAGAGTTACACATGGAGTAAAACATAGTCAATAATACAGTATAAACAAGTTTATATATACGATGTGAGCAAATGAGGTGAGATAAGGGAGGTAAAGGCAAAAAAGGCCATGGTGGCAAAGTAAATACAATATAGCAAGTAAAACACTGGAATGGTAGATTTGCAGTGGAAGAATGTGCAAAGTAGAAATAAAAATAATGGGGTGCAAAGGAGGAGCTAAATAAATAAATAAAATAAATACAGTAGGGAAAGAGGTAGTTGTTTGGGCTAAATTATAGGTGGGCTATGTACAGGTGCAGTAATCTGTGAGCTGCTCTGACAGTTGGTGCTTAAAGCTAGTGAGGGAGATGAGATTTTGTAGTTCGTTCCAGTCATTGGCAGCAGAGAACTGGAAGGAGAGGCGGCCAAAGAAAGAATTGGTTTTGGGGGTGACCAGAGAGATATACCTGCTGGAGCACAGGTATGGATGGAAAAGACTTTGAAGATGAAACTTGGTGAGCACAGGTTTGGCCAAATGGATCTTTAGCCCAGAAACAAGATGGCGTCAAGGATGCAACGCTTTTTGAGTTAAGGCCCATTTTCTGGGAATAAAATGTCAACAACGGTCATCGAGTGCTAATTTTAAAATCAGACACACACAGTCGATCGGGAGTGACCGTGTGAGGCTAATAGACACACAGAGCCTGCAATAGTTACCTGCGTTCGAACTATCAAACCTAGAGCTCTGAAACTGTATATACATGTTCTAGAACTTAAGTCCATAGTGCACGTTGAGTTTTGTGGCTCTAGAAGGTTCTCAGGCCGGGAAACAGCCTTGTACATTTGCAATGACTTCAATTCATTTTGACCATCGAAAATGACGACATTTAGAAAAGTCCCAGAGTCACAAGACTAGGTGCACTGAAACCGCCTCAGCCCATAGAGACGGACCCTAAAGTTTCTGTCCAATAGCTCATTCTGGGACTCCGTAGCAACGGGCAGAAAAAAAAATGCATTTTGAGCACTAATTAAGGTCGCTGCTCAGGCTCCGAATTACCTATCGAGCCAAAACTCGAGATTTGGGGTCGCCTCAGCTAGGCCTACACATAATGTCAAAACTGGACCCCCAGCTAGAAGGTAACTACGTGTTTATTATGGTTTAAAGACAAACGCACAGCTCTACAAATAGCTGTTAATGATGATGGCATATTCAATGAACTGATGAAAACTAACCAAGTGCTCCAGGACAAGTTGTCTACAGAAATAAAGGAACATAAAATCAAGAAATTCAACCAAGACAAAAAAGACAAGGCCGAGGATAGAGTCTACTTCTGGAGAAACCCCTCTCCATGGCAGATGCAGGAGGGATGCTGCTTATTTCGATCCACCCCCGTCTGATCAACGCTCTACAACCAACGCCTCATCGGCTTCCAGTGGTAGTTTTTTATTCAACGAGAGACTGGACCAACGGAAGGGCGGAGGTGGTCGCAGGCCTATACGCATCGACAAGATGCCGCACCCGACGAGGTAAGAAGAAACGACTATCAGAGGCAGAGGAGACCGTTCTTTAATTTATCAAGCAAGATATTGAGCCCTGCCCATGTCTCTTTGCTTAATAAAGGGTTATCTTTTGTGCCTACAACCCAGTGCAACGATTTTGATGTTAAGGTAGACATGTTTAAGTCTTTTAGAAACATCCGTTTAAGGGAATACTTTAGCTCCCCTAATTCTGACACTTCTATTGAACCAGTAGGTTGCTCTCCTGCACATACTCCGACTCCTTTAGAAGCAAGAGTTATTTTATACCGCCAGCCAATCACAATGACTATCGAGACATATTGCAGACTTGTGGAAAAAGATGGACATATCCTTAAGAATAAACAGGGGTCCAAATCTTTGCTTGATTTACAATCCGATACGTCGGTCCTTATTCGTCCTGCTGATAAGGGTGGGTCGGTTGTACTCATGGATAGGACAGTTTATGTACATGAGTGTCAGACAGCTGCTTGACAACACCTTTTACAAGAAACTCAGAATACTATCTTTACTGTCCTAGATGGGTATTTAAGTTCTGGTCAGAACATGATTTTTCGGCTATTCAACACCCTAAAATTGCCACTTTTTATACTTTGCCGAAATTACACAAGAATGTTACAAAACCTCCAGGGCGCCCTATTGTAGCGAGCATTGATGCAGTAATGGCCCCTCTATCTACTTTTGTTTACTTTTTTATTAGACCACTCGCAGAACAGCTCCCCTCTGTTGTAAAGGACACCAGCAGTATGATCTCTATCATTGAATATCTTGATCCTCTCACTGAGAATACCTTGTTAGTTACTTTTTATGTTGATTCGTTTTGCACAAATATTCCACATGAGGGGGTTAATTGAAGCTATGGAACATTTTCTTCTGCAACGTGACCCTAATGAACTACCTTCCAGTGCATGCATTATAACATCGGCTGAAATAGTACTCACACAACTATTTAATGTTTCTAAATTATTTCTTATTATTACTGCTATGGGATCCCCCATGGCTCCTAACTATGCTAATTTGTATGTGGGTTACATGGAAAAGTCTTCAAGCCTCTCAAAAATGTTGTTTTCTTGCCTAACATTATTTGGAAATGGTATATTGATGATATTTTTGTTCTATGGAGGGGTGATGCAAAACAGCTCCAGGCGTTCCATGCTTTTCTTAACTCCTGTTCTGATCATTTAAGATTTACTATGCAATCAGTTTTCTTGATCTTCTGATCTTGTGTGAAGAGAATGTTTTATACACTGATCTTTACAGGAAGCCTACTGATCGTAACAGTTTGTTGAGGGCTGATAGTTGTCACCCACTTCTTTTGAAAAATAGTTTGCCCTACAGCCAATTCTGTCTAATCAAAATAATTTACAGAAATATGGCTGAGACGCAAAGAAAGCTCTAGGAGAGGGGCTACAAAAATGATCCGATTAATATTGCCATTGAGAAAATTCAAACCAAAACGAGACATGATCTTTTTCCAAGGTCAGTCTTGCAAAAAGACGCATTCTTGTGCCCTAACTACCCGCTATTTAAAGCGTTCTGAACAGATGAAGGGAATTGTTCAAACATTGACATATTCAGAAATCCGATGATAGTCTCGGTAATGTGTTTTCTTCCCTTGGTCGTATTCTCGCAGGGCAGAAATCTCAGAGACCAATTGGTACACTCTGATTTACCACCCCAAGATATTCCTGAACACAGTCTATTTGCACCTCTACTGGATGGAAATTAAAAATGTAATGGCTGTGCTCAATGCAATGGCACTTATAAATGTAGATCCTTCAAACACCCACAAAAAGGGAAATCAATCCCAATCAAAGGTGTTATTACCTGCTCCACTAAGGCAGTTATTTATCTTATAACTCGTCCTTGTGGTAAAAATGATGTGGGTTAAAAAGTATGTATCTCAGAGCATCGTAGCACCATTAGGTATAAAAACTTTACTTACCCAGTTGCGGCCCACTTCTTGGAGGCAGGCCACTCGATTTCGTCTCTGCATTATATTGGCACTGCGCCCGGCCCGCCACAGGAGTCGCTGGTGCGCGATGAGACAAGGATATCCCTACCGGCCAACCCCTCCCTAACCCGGACGACGCTAGGCCAATTGTGCGTCGCCCCACGGACCTCCCGGTCGCGGCCGGTTATGACAGATCCTGGGCGCGAACCCTCTGGTGGCACAGCTGGCGCTGCAGTACAGCGCCCTTAACCACTGCGCCTGTCTTTTGACACTACATAAACAAGTCATCCCGCAGTGTTTGTGATTATGCCCTGATGAAGTGTGAGGTTCTGTGTTATACACTATAGCCCTTACCATGTCATATGTGATGGAATATTATTTGCTGTTGGCTTGTGTGGGTATATGTGTTTTGCAACATAGCTGACTTGAGACATTGTTAACAGTTTTAGGGCCATGGGCCTTTCTCGTGATGGGAAAATACAGAATAACATGAAGACATGAACTGTGCAGGCACATTCAGAATGTAGTGTTACGAGAACAAATGGTATTTTGTTAGATAACAGGAGCCATATGTGAGATAAGAGTGTGTGAGCACATAGATATTCTACACAACAACAACGACTGACCGCTGAAGCGCTTAGGGGGCTGGAACCAGCTCGGGCGCCAACAATCAACGATAGGCTGAGTGATTTAAACCACGCCCAGTCTCTACTCTGACAGACCGGAAGCAGGAACTACTTCTGTCAAGAGTATATTATAATATCTTTGTCAGGAACAAGTCAGTTCTCTGTTTTGCCCTGCGAGGTGTGACAGAGAGCCCGTATATATGAAAATTGCATTGACCACTTATTGCTTAACGAATAAAAAATACATAGCATACAATCGGTGACTCAGTGTCATACTTATCCTGATACCAGATTCGATTGACGCAACCCTAACAATTGGTGATCCCGACGTGATCTGGTGAAGGACTTCGCTGGACATTGGCTTGCCAGCCAATTGACCATTGCTGTCGTCGGATGGTGTGTCTCACAAATCCTGACCGGTCAACTAAAAAAGGTAAGCAGACACCTGTTGTGAATAACTAAAGTCCTGCATATTGGCGTTATCCAAATTTAGTTTTGAGAAACACCTGTTTGATGTAAGTAACCAAATTCTATTAGTTTATATTGATAAAGGATCATAAGGAATACATTGTGGTGAATGCAATTTTGAACCAAACGATCCCGTTTCCTTGACATAACGGTGAATGTAATGTACTAGGTGCGTTATTGACCTCACTGGTGTGTGTGTAGATAACTAACGGTGTAACAGCGAATGTAATGAACTGACGTATTTTTAAAGTTTGAGTGATTCAACAGAGTATGTTTGAGAGAGTCGAACCGTGTGACTGTCATACATTAGATACTAGATTGGCGTCCTAGTGTTGGTTTGAATGATCTGCAGATAGATAACAGGTGTGTGACCTGTGTTACACTGAATTGGCTACCGAGTGATTGTAGTACATTAAGTATTAAGTCGACATACTAATACCAAGTTTGTATGACCTTCAGGTAAATAACACGTGTGAGACCTAGGTTATGTTTTGAAACGGCAAAGGAGAAGTGCGCGGTGTTTACTAGACAGTGTCTAGATTGGGACACAGTCTAAGGCAGCACACAATTGAACCTGATCATTTCTATTGTATTCAAATTAAAACAAGTAATTGAAATACATAAGACAATGGCTAGTCAGGAGGCAGAGAAGGTGTTGAAATCAATGAAATCAGCATTAGAGACCAATGGAGGAAAAGAGGGAAAAGATTGGAGAAGGAAAGGAGAGAAATTGACAGAAAATGGATAAAAGGTAGTATTACGGCACCCAACGGACTCCCAGTTGATGGGGAGCCCGGTAGGATATTGGAGACGCTAAAACGGAAAACATATAAAACCAGCTCCGAGTGGAAGCAAGAGGGGGAACCGCGAAAATGAAAAATTAAGGAAGCCATGGAGAAGGCTAAATTAAAGGAGCACATAGGATTGGCTATGCTAGAAAAACTCAAGAAAATGTGTAAAGAGGGACAGGCTACTCCCGTCTATCCCTACTGCGCCTCCGCCGCATGAAAGTCCACGAGTCATGGCTCCAGTATTGGACCTCACTGCCACAGTGAACTATCACAAAAGACCAGGCTCAGACAACGGTGAAAAGGAACAGGGTCAGGACAACGGGGACAAAAAGAGAGAGATAGAAATACTGCTGAAAGCAACCAGAGAATTGAGTTGAGGAGTAGCCAGCCTTATTAAACTAGAGGCTGGAGTGGAAAATATGAGTTTAGAAGAAGGAAGTGAACAAGGGAGCGTCACCGAAGGAGGGAGTTGGACTGAACAGAGTCAGACCACAATCAGGAGCCATCAGGATGTTGAATAGAGAGAAAGGAGAGCAATGGATGAACTGGAGAAGTTAAAAAGAGGGGCAGAAGAGCTGAGGATTTTGGAAAAAGCCGTAAAGGAGCGGGACCAGGCTAAAAAGAACGGGGAAGGGAAAGAACAAAGAAAAGGAGGACCGTACATCAAGGCCACCTTGTGGGATCCCCTATGTTATAAGGATACCCTCTTCAATCCCAAAACTGTCCCAAGTTGGTTATCATGTAATCCCCATACGGACACCCTCCCCCATTACACAGGTACACTGGCACCCTCCTATACACAGGTGTTAAAACCAAACACATATCTCAATTTCTAGGTTTCCATGATATGGGGAAAACCTGGGAGCACTGTTGATCTCTGTAAAGGTGATGATATCCTACTAACCATTAAGTCCATTAAGCTTTCTGATGCAGGAACCTATACCCTCGGTCTGGAAAGGAATGGGGCAGACACGATGGGTGTGTTCTCTAAAAGTGCTGCCGAGGCCACAGCGGTCCCAGACAAACCAGAGCCAGACCCAGAAACATTCATTCACCACTCCAGGCCCAACCCTGCCTCCACCAACCAAAATACCAAACTCTAGCCAGGTAATTAATATTAAGGATATCACAGATAGCGACCAATTGGGTACTGAAACTGGATATGACGGTAGGGATTGTAATAGTAACATAACCATTAAAGCCACCTGGCCAGTGAAAGGCTTGGATCAAACTAAGGGTGTTGCTGATGTATGGTGGATTTGTGGCCCAAACAGGCATTTAACACCTGTCCTTAGAGGTAACTGGCAGGGTACGTGTGCTTTAGCCAGTCTGATAATACCACTAACCATTATTGAAGTAACAGCTAATCAGCTCCTGGGATCTACTAGAAAAACACCTAATGATGTTCACCCGTACTCCAGATATAAGCGTGATGCACCTTGATCTGAGGAAACAGATAATATACATTTCAACCTACTAGGTGTGCCAGTAGGTGTTCCTCAGGAATTCCAGGCCCTAAACAGGAATGATGGGTTATGGCATCTGCTTCCCATTATTGGCCCAGCCATTGTAGATGCTAAACAGACTTCTTGGATTAATTATATCTAATATAATCAACAGAGATTCGTTAATTACACCCACACACCTCTCACTGGTATGGCCGAGCAATTGGAGGCTACTACCAGGACCGCCATGCAGAATAGATTGACTTTAGATATGATCCTGGCCAGTCAGGGAGGGGTTTGCATAATGTTTGGTGAACAATGTTGTACATTTATACCTAATAATACCAGTCCTGACGGGAATATATCAAAAGCATTGGTTGGGTTGGACGAGCTTTCGGCAGAAATGGAGGGTGTGGCTGGAGTGGAGGAGTCTGGCTGGATGTCTTGGATGGGGGTGTGGCTTGGTGAGTATGCATCACTGGTGGTTACTAGATTTCTGACCCTAATTCTTGTGTTTTTGTTATTGATGTATTGTGCTGCTTGCATCATACCTTGTTTGAAGAAGTCTGTTACAGATGTGGTACAGGCTTCAGGTATGATGCCCTTGCTTGATGCTCCTGAAGGAGATGCAGATACAGAATCTAACTTCCGGAGAAAATGGGGTTGACTGAGGATGACTCCTGGTTTGCTGTGGGTGAGGTCGTGGAATGATAACCTCTTAAATACATAACGTGTACGATATAATTTGTCCTCTCTTATGTGAAGGTTTAGAGTCCCTGGGTGGCAAGGAGCCCACCTGGTACAGGATAGGAGTAGCTGAGAGGACCAGATGGTTTATAATAATGCTTTACTATGTTTTCCATGACCAACGTTTGATCCTATATCTAACATGTCAATAAACAATGAAGTTTTATCCTATTTTTAGGAAGTGACATCCTAGCTTCTGGGCCTGAGTAGCAGGCAGTTTACTTTGGATGTGTTTAATCCGGATGTGAAAATACTGCCCCCTATCCCAGAGAGGTTTTAACCCATGTGCGTGTCCAGTAGCCGTCACAAGATCAGACTCGTCTTGTTCGTCTACCTTGCGTCATCTACACAGATTCTGCTTATGTTCTGCTTTTTACATGTCCAATGGTCAATTCGATGTTAATCCAGCTTTGTACACTCATATGGACTTCAGCCTTCATTCTTCTTACACATGTCTAATATTTAAAATGATGTTGATTATTCTTTCTACTTCAAAGAGAACAGTAAAGCTACTGAGAATCATCAGATGACTGGAAAATCTCCTACAAAAGACGGTTTTCACAAGTTGATCAACTTTCAAAGCAGAATTACTTTCCCGTTGTTTCCTCAAATGCAGTGGATGATATACTATTTTTTTTAGCTCTGTCGCTACTTTAATTCAATGTAAAAAACAGAAATTCAAATGTTGCTACATAAGACCGAATCCAGGTGGTGAGTCACAAATGGATCTGCCAAAAGACAAGGATCCACTTTCTCCCAAAATGTCACTCTGACTGGACCACATTTTTCTTTATCATGTCCATCAATGCCAGGCTTGGGCTCTGAACTCTACGCTACACCTTTCACCGCACTTACCTTGCACTCAATAACTTCCATTTCACCTCTAGAATTCTGTCTGGTGCACCACTCGCTCAGTTTGCACTTTCCACCAATGTTCTACGACACCCCATCTCCATTTTTATCACATCTTCCTCAAATTCAAATCCACCATCTGTTTTCCTCATTCACTTTAGACCTATGAACCTGGTGGCCTCCCGACATAATTCTATCTCATGGTCCAACCAGAGATTGGTGCCCGTTTTTTCCATTGCGCTCGTAAGCTTCCATTCATTTGAAACGAAAGCTTGACCTAGGTATTTGTATTTGTTTTTAATTATGGATCCCCATCAGCTACTCTTCCTGGGGTCCAGCAAAATTAAGGCAGTTTATACAATTTTAAAAACACTATAATACATTCAGACCGTGTGCCCTCAGGCCCCTACTCCACCACATATATATAGTACAAAATCCATGTGTACGTGATCGTGTGTGTGTGTGCATGTGTCTGTGCCTATGTTTGTGTTGCTTCACAGTCCCTGTTGCTCTGTGTTTTTTTAGATCTACATTTTACTGCTTGCATGAGTTACTTGATGTGGAATACATTTGCATGTAGTCATGGCTCTATTTAGGACAATGCACCTTCCATAGTCTGTTCTGTACTTGGGGACTGTGAAGAGACCTCGTGGCATATCTTCATGGGTGTCCGAACTGTGCGCCAGTAGTTAAAACAGACAGCTCGGTGCATTCAACATGTCAATACCTCTCATATATTCAAGCAGTGATGAAGTCAATCTCTCCTCCACTTTGAGGCAGGAGAGATTGACATGCATATTATTAATATTAGCTCTCTGTGTACATCCAAGGGCCAGCCGTGCTGCCCTGTTCTCAACCAATTGCAATTGCAAGTCCTTTTTTGTGGCACCTGACCACACGACTGAACAGTAGTCCAGGTGCGACAAACCTTGGTCCTGTAGGACCTGTCTTGTTGACAGTGCTGTCAAGGTAGTGCAGTGCCTTATTATGGACATACAGGACTTCTCCCCATCTTAGCTACTGTTGTATCAATATGTTTTGACCATGACAGTTACAATACAGGGTAATTCCAAGCAGTTTAGTCACCTCAAAATGCTCAATTTCCAAATTATTTATTACAAGACTTAGTTGAGGTTTAAGGTTTAGTGAATGATTTGTCCCAAATACAATACTTTTAGTTTAAAACCTCTTGGTGTTAGGAGGCAGTATTTTCATTTTTGGAAAAAACGTTCCCGTTTTAAACGGTATATTCTGTCAGGAAAAGATGCTAGAATATGCATATAATTGACAGCTTTGGATAGAAAACACTGACGTTTCCAAAACTGTAAAGATATTGTCTGTGAGTATAACAGAACTGATGTTGCAGGCGAAAGCCTGAGAAAAATCCAATCCGGAAGTGTCCCAGGTTTTGAAAGCGCTGCGTTCCAATGACTCCCTATTCAGCTGTGAATGTACCATCAATGAGCTTACGCTTTCTACGTATTCCCCAAGGTGTCTACCGCATTGTGATGTAGTTTTACGCATTTCTGTTGAAGAATAGCCGTAGGCAGCCACATTGCGTAAGTGGTCACATGGAGGCTCAGAGAGATTCTCACGTAAAATACAGATGTAGCCATTATTCCAATCGGTCAGAGTGAAAAACGAATTGTCCCGACTGATATATTATCAAATAGATATTAGAAAAACACCTTGAGATTCTAAACAGTGTTTGCCATGTTTCTGTTGATATTATGGAGCTAATTTGGAGTTGTGGTGACCGCAATTTCCGGGCGATTTCTCAGCCAAGAGTGAAGAACAAACGGAGCTATTTCGCCTACAAAAATTATATTTTGCTGTCTACCTGGGAGTCTCGTGAGTGAAAACATCCGAAGTTCATCAAAGGTAAACGATTTAATTTAATTGCTTTTCTGATTTCCGTGACAAGTTTGCCTGCTGATAGCAAGGCATAATGCTATGCTAGGCTATGATAAACTTACACAAATGCTTGTCTAGCATTTGCTGTAAAGCATATTTTGAAACTCTGAGATGACATGGTGATTAACAAAAGGCTAAGCTGTGTTCCAATATATTTCACTTGTGATTTTCATGAATATGAATATTTATGTCCGTTGCGTTATGCATCTAGTGTCAGATGATGATAACGGTCCCGTTCACGGGCTGGGCGTCACTACAGGTTAAGAAATATTTAGGACTAACTTATTCCTTGCCACCCACTCTGAAACTAACTGCAACTCTTTGTTAAGTGTTGCATCTTTTCAGTCGCTGTAGTAGCTGACGTTTATAGTGTTGAGTCATCCACATACATAGACATTCTGGCTTTCCCCAGAGCCAGTGGCATGTCATTAGTAAATATTGAAAAAAGTAATGGGACTAGACAGCTGCCCTGGGAATTCCTGATTCTACCTGGATTATGTTGGAGAGGCTTCCATTAAAGAACACCCCCTGTTATGTTAGACAGGTAACTCTTTATCCACAAAATAGCAGGGGATGTAAAGCCATAACACAAGTTTTGCCAGTAACAGACTATGATCGATAATGTCAAAGGTTGCACTGATGTCGAAGACTCCAGAGCAATTTATTGCAGAGTTGTGTCAATGATCGTCGGTTCTCAGTTGGCTAACACATATGTGGTTTGTACAGATTGAAAATAGTGTGCTGTGATGCTATTGGCAGTGGTTTAGACTAAAGTACCAGTACTTCTCATTTCAGATGGCGCCGGAGGGGAAGGCTGCCGTCTTATCAGCTCTTAAACCAACAATGCTAATTTGTTTTGATTTTTCGCGTTGTTCGTAACTTGTTTTGAACATAATGTTGCTGATACCATCTCTTATGACTGAAAAGAGCTTCTGGACATCAGAACTGCAATTGCTCATCTTATTTTCATCCTCTCCCTGTCTGAGTCTGTAATACCAACTTGTTTCAAGCAGACCACCATAGTCCCTGTGCCCAAGAACACTTAGGTAAACCTGCCTAAATGACTACAGACCCGTAGCATTAACTTCTGTAGCCATGAAATGATTTGAAAGTCTGGTCATGGCTCACATCAACACCATTATCCAAGACACCCTAAACCCACTCCAATTTGCATACCACTCCAACACATTCACAGATGATGCAATATCTATTGTATTCCACAACCGGACAAAAGGAACACCTATGTGAGAATGCTATTCATTGACTATAGCTCAGTGTTCAACACCATAGTGATCTCAAAGCTCATCACTAAGCTAAGGACCCTTGGACTAAACACCTCCGTCTGCAACTTGATCCTGGACTTCTGACGGGCGGCCCTCAGGTGGTAAGGGTAGGAGACAACACATCCGCCATGCTGATCCTCAACACAAAAGATTTGGCATTTGGTCCTCAAAAAGGTTTTACAGCTGCACCATTGAGAGCATTCTGTCGTGTTGCATCACTGCCTGGTATGGCAGCTGCTCGGCCTCCAACCGCAAGGCACTACAGAGGGTAGTGTGTACTGCCCAGTACATCACCGGGGCCAAGCTTCTTGCCATCCAGGACCTCTTTACCAGGGGGTGTCAGAGGAAGGCCCTAAAAATTGTCAAAGACTCCAGCCACCCTAGTCAGACCAGACTGTTCTCTCTGCTACCGCATGGCAAGCAGTACCGGAGCACCAAGTTTAGGTCCAAGAGGCGTCTACCCCCAAGCCAGAAGACTCCTAAACAGCTAATCAAATGGCTACCCAGACTATTTGCATTGCACCCCCGCTGGAACGCTGCTGCTGCTCTCTGTTATCTATGCATAGTCACTTTCATAACTCTACCTATATGTACATATTACCTCAATTACCTCAAAACCGGTGCACCAGCACATTGACTCTGTACCGGTACCCCCTGTATATAGCCTCCACATTGACTCTGTACCGGTACCCCTGTATATAGCCCTACTATTGTTATTTACCGCTGCTCTTTAAATATTTGTTGTTCTTATCGCTTACCTTTTTTTTAGGTATTTTCTTAAAACTGCATTGTTGGTTAGGGGCTTGTAAGTAAGCATTTCACCTGTTATATTCGGCGCATGTGACAAAACATTTTATTTGATTGGATTTGATTTAAAGATGCACTCTAGGATTTTAAGCATACGTCACAACATATGAAGTGGATGACAATACACAATTTGATGACGTAGTACACAAAAATTGGCATCACTTTTGGCTCGAGCGCCACTTTCAAAACTACTGTCTGAAAGTTGGGTGCATCTTCAAGTAAACTTTTTTTGTGTGTCTGTAATTTATCTCTACAGTTCAAAGGAAAATGTACTTTTTACTCCATATACATTTTTCCCTGACACTCAGGGAAGATTAGACTAAGGTGTTTCTAGAAATCAAATAGGGAGCACCAACCAAAGGTGTTGACCCTCCACATCTCTCATGACAATTGGAGTACTGTGCCAGCCACTCTTAAATACCACCTGGGCCAGCACAAGTGAACCGCCTTCCCACTAATGAGATGGCAACCAGCAGAGGTGTAACACATAATGACTAATGAGGTAACACCAATCGGTGTGTCTTATGCGCTAACAAGCTATACGTGCTAAAGTCAGATCTCAAAGCATACATTGAAAAACCAAAGCCTGTAACATGAAGTAAAAGTAAAAGTTGTAAAAAGCATAAATTGTAAAGTACAGAAACCCCCAAAAACAACTGAAGTACTTTACACCAATGATGTATATAAACCCTGCCTTGAAGACGCAATGTATTGGCCATTGAGAGGCTTTGAAACCAACGGTCAGCCATATTGGCACTCCCCAGTAAGCGCAGTCCTCTATAGGAATGAATGGAATTCTACAGTATTTCAATTAAATGTTTCAAGGACAAAATTACATATATTTAAGAATTTTTGTTGTTGTAGTGTTTTTTTAATTTTTTTTTACTCACATAACATACAGTATTTTAAAAGTATGCATTAAGGTGTCTGTAATAGAATAAATGTGTCAAAAACAACATGAATTAATTTCTATAGCTTCCAATATGGCTGCGCTGTGGCTGTGGTTACAATTGTACCTCTCAATACAACAGCATTTTGGCCCATCCCTCCCCATCCAGTTACACTATATACCTCAAACTCAACTCTGGACCTTGAAGCCAGTTCCACTGCTATTTTACATTGTTCCCCTCTAATCAGGGACTGATTTAGACCTGGGACACTAGGTGTGTGCAATTAATTATCAGGTAGAACAGAAAACCAGCAGGCTCCAGACCTCGTAGGGTAAGAGTTGAGTACCCCTGTACTATATTGTCATTAACCTCTGGGTATCCACTAGTACAGTGCCCAGAAGGTATTCATACACCTTTTAAAATAAATTACTATAAAAATTAAACATTCATGAAATCACACATGCAATACACCAAATTAAAGCTACACTTGTTGTTAAACCAGCCAACATGTCAGATTTCAATGTGTCAGATTTCAGTGCTGCTTCTTCATTTCTCAAAGGAAAAACCTCAACCAATTTATAAAGACTGTTGACATCCAGTGGAAGCGCTAGGAACTGCAAGCAATTCCCTTGGAAATCTGGATTCCCAATGAAACGCATTGAAAGAGAGTGACATCAGGAAGGCACTATTTTTATTTTTGGAAAAATAACGTTCCCAAACTAAACGGGCTATTTCTCAGGACCAGATGCTAGAATATGCATATAATTGACAGCTTAGGATAGAAAACACTCGAAAGTTTCGAAAACTGTAAAAATATTGTCTGTGAGTATGACAGAACTGATATTGCAGGTGAAATCCTGAGAAGGATCAGGAAGTGACTCTTATTTTGAAACCATTGTGTTCCTATTCATCCCTATTGGCCATTGAAAAGGATATCAACCAGATTCCTTTTTCTACGTATTCCCTAAGGTGTCTACAGCATTTAGACGTAGTTTCATGCCTTTATTTTGAAAAAATTAGCGTAAAGGACCACATTGCGTAAGTGGCCAGCTGAGGGCTCAGAGTGATTCTTGTGTAAATGACAGAGGTAGCCATTTTTCCTCTCGGTCCTACTGAAAAGCCAATTGTCCCGGTTGATATATTATCGAATAGATATTTGAAAAACCCCTTGAGTATTTATTATAAAAAACGTTGGCGTTGTCGTGACCGCTATTTCCAGTGGATTTCTCAACATAATGTGACAAACAAACGGCGGTATTTTGGGTAAGAAACAAACAAAATGAACATTTGCTGTCTAACTGGGAGTCTCGTCAGTGAAAACATCCGAAGATCAAAGGTAAACGATTAATTTGATTGCTCTTCTGATTTTCGTGACCAAGCTTCCTGCTGCTAGCTGGACATAGTGCTATGCTAGGCTATCGATAAACCTACACAAACGCTTGTCTTGCTTTGGCTGTAAAGCATAATTTCAAAATCTGAGACGACAGGGTGATTAACAAAAGGCTAAGCTGTGTTTAGCTATATTTCACTTGTGATTTCATGAATATATAATATTTTCTAGTAAGATTATTTGGCCGTTGCGCTATGCTAATTATTTTAGTTGATGACAATTCTCCCGGATCCGGGATGGGTAGTTCCAAGAGTGGTTGGCCCAGTCCTCCAATTGTCTTAAAAGATGTGGAGGGTCAAATCAAATATTATTGGTCACATACATGTGTTTAGCAGATGTTATTACGGGTGTAGCGAAATGCTCATGTTTCTAGTTCCAACAGTGCAGTAATAACTAATAATTTCACAAAAATACACAGATCTAAAGTAAAGGAATGGAATTAAGAATATATAAATATTTGGTCGAGCAATGTCAGAGCGTAATAGACTAAGATACAGTAGAGTAGAATACCATATATACATATGAGATGAGTAATGCAAACATTATTTAAGTGACAAGTGTTCCATTATTAAAGTGTCCAGTTATTTCAAGTCTATGTACAGTGGGGCAAGAAAGTATTTAGTCAGCCACCAATTGTGCAAGTTCTCCCACTTAAAAAGATGAGAGAGGCCTGTAATTTTCATCATAGGTACACTTCAACTATGACAGACAAAATGAGGGGAAAAAATCCAGAAAATCACATTGTAGGATTTTTAATGAATTTATTTGCAAATTATGGTGGAAAAATAAGTATTTGGTCAATAACAAAAGTTTCTCAATACTTTGATATATACCCTTTGTTGGCAATGACAGAGGTCAAACGTTTTCTGTAAGTCTTCACGAGGTTTTCACACACTGTTGCTGGTATTTTGACCAATTCCTCCATGCAGATCTCCTTTAGAGCAGTGATGTTTTGGGGATGTTGCTGGGCAACACGGAATGTCATATGGTCAGATGAAACCACACACCATACCTATGATGAAAATTACAGGCCTCTCTCATCTTTTTAAGTGGGAGAACTTGCACAATTGGTGGCTGACTAAATACTTTTTTGCCCCACTGTATATAGGGCAGCAGCCTCTAATGTGCTAGTGATGATATTTAACAGACTGATGGCCTTGTTGTGATGACCTGTTTTTCAGTCTCTCGGTCCCAGCTTTGATGCACCTGTACTGACCTTGCTCTTTGGATTATAGCGGAGTGAACAGGCAGTGGCTCGGGTGGTTGTTGTCCTTGATGATCTTTTTTCCTTCCTGTGACATCGGGTGCTGCAGGTGTCCTGGAGGGCAGGTAGTTTGCCGCCCGTCTGGAGAGCCCTGCGGTTGCGGGCGGTGCAGTTGCCTTAATAGGCGGTGATGCTCTCAACTGTGCATCTGTGAAAGTTGGTGCGCCTGATTTGATTTCTAGAAAAACATTTTGGTTTGCTTCCCGTCTTTAAGTTTGGTGTTGGTTTTTATTTTGTTTGCCTGTCCTTGGGCAAATTTACTGGGCGCTCATGGTGGGTGTCTTAGGTACCAGTTGTTGTTGCTTGTCAACATTCAGTGTACACCCCCATGAGTGTCTTTCAGAACCCTTACGAAAACACCAAATGTTTTAGTTGTTGGTCAGTGACTCTTTGTTAGTCCCCCTTCTGTTTCAGTGACATTTCTTGCTGGGGAACTTAACATCTACCAATAGGTGCCCTTCTTTGTTAAGCATTGGAAAACCTCTGTGGTTGAATCTGTGTTTGAAATTCACTGCTTAACTGTGGGAACAGAGATGAGGTAGTCGTTCAATCATGTTAAACACTAATATTGCACACAGTGAGTCCATGCAACTTGCCATAACAAAGGGGTTGAATACTTATTGTCTGAAGACATTTCAAATTCTCAATTGTTAGAAATATGTAAAAAATAAAAACATAATTCCACTTTGACATTGTGTTTAGGCCAGTGACAAATCTCAATGTAATAAAAACAAATATTCAGGCTGTAACACAATTTTTTTGTGGAGAAAGTCGAGGGTTACAAATAACTTTCTGAAGGCACTGTACATGTTATTACCTCTTCAGAATCGACACAAATTAAGAAGTACTCTTTATCTCAACTGATTAATAAATCATTCTTCCAATCAACTGAATTAATAAAGAGAACACCTATTATTGAGCCAGTATATTGAACCAATTATCCAGTATACACACATTAATGAATGGCTTCAATTATAGCACGGTATGTGTATAGAAATATATAAATACATGTAATCCATATGAGCTAGTGCTAAATGAATCATAAGGATGTGAAATGATAAGCACACAGAAGACCCACTGCTTGAGCGTAATAGAGATGAATTAAATGAGATTGATGCTATTTAGATTGACAATTTCATTGCCCATGCTATCCACAGCAAACAAAACCAGTAATACACAATGCAACGGTATGTACTGTATACCCGCCAAGCACATTCCAAGGGTCATTAACAAAAGGCAATATCTTTATTTTTTACAACTCAATTAAACTAAACAAGAATTATGGCAGTGTGCATGATTAACGTTTTAATCCCTGCAATACTATAAAATCCTTTGTTAGACAGCAAATTAAAATGACATGCAATGCCCCAGCTAGTGCTCATTTATAGTCCACCCCAATGAAATAGGCCTTTAGTTACTGTGCCATATCTCTAATGCCTAAATAAATAAACTAATCCTGCTTTGTGAAGCACAATCCTCAAAACTGAACAAATGTTTCAAGTAACATCATTGCAGCCCAGCCTGGCGTAAGAGCCAAACAAAACATACTTAACGTATTCCTGAGCACTTCCAAGACGTATGATACCTACTAATGGTCTAGTTACTTTCGACTAAAACGAAAATAGTGATGATGTTCGGGTAGGATGGAGGGGTGTCACAGAAGGGCGATGGCACCTTAATTGGAGAGAACGGTCTTGTGGTAATGGCTGGAGTGGAATAATATCGAATACATCAAACATGGTTTCCATGTGTTTGATGCCATTCCATTAGCGCTGTCCTCCCCTCAGCAGCTTCCATTGGTGGGCGTAATCCGCGACCATCTAGCGATCAGGGCTGTACTACATATGAGACTCCAGAGCTCTTTATTGCAGCGTTGTGTCAGAGGTGATCGTCGGTTCTCAGGTGGCTAAAACGTGTGGTTTGATGACACATTGAAGATATGAGACTCTAGAGCTCTTTATTTTTGCAGAGTTGTGTCAAAGAAGTCATCATCGGTTCTCAGCTGGCTAACATTAAATGGAGCCTACCTCAGCAGGAGAAAAATAATTGATAATAATTTTGCTTTGGGCTACTGAGACACTGATGTGAAGCTTAGTGGAGAGGGAGAGATCCCCTGAGAATCTATACTAATATTATCACATTTTTTAAAAGATTTGTTTCAATATGAACATCTCCACATGGCCTTTCTTCCCTATAGGCCTAGGATACATTAAAATGCAAACAATACAGTTCTAAAAGTGTCATATCTTTTCATTTATATTGGTGGTTCTTGTTCTTATCTTGATCACCCGCCTTACAAAAATGAATTTGTTGTGGCAAACATTTCTGCAAGTCTGTGGCAAAATTGCTGCAACCTAAATAGTGTGCCACAAAATGTCGCCAGAAATTTGCAAACGTTTGCCACTAGTGGTGGCAAACAAAATGTAAAGCAGTTTCTAGTGAACACATGAGTTCCAAGACCAGTGACCGTTGATGACCAATCAGGGAGATTATAATATGTGTTGGAAAATAGAACGCTTGAATATAGCTACATTGAATATCTTATTAGCTAAATGATGCCTCGTTAACAATGTCATGTTTTATGGGAAAGAGTGAAACCCATTTTGTTGATACCAGTTTCAATCTGTCAGTGCCACTAGCTAATGTTATCGATCATATTTTTGCCTAATTCATGTGATGGGTAGCTAGCTAACTAATGATTTGCCTAAACATTTGTTTGCACTCACCCATACCACTTCTTTTTACCACTTCTTTTGAGTGATAAAAGTGTATAGTCTTCAATATTGATAATGTAAGCAAATGCATGGCTTTGAGATGTAAGTTTACACTCAAAAAAATGTGGGTTGTTTGGATGACCCAATTGCTGTGTTGCAGACATTGGGTCAATAGTTGGGTTGTTTTGTGTAAAAACAGCATGGTTGGGTTGTTGGTGCTGGGTTATTAAGGTTGTGCTATGGATGTTTGACCCAGCCAGTGGTTTAATAAATCTCCCACCACCAGAACGTGAGAAAGTGTAAGGACTTGAAAGTGTTATAGATAGTTCTAGTGTGACTGAGTGGCAAAGGCTAATGTTATTTCGACTGACTACGGGTGTTTTGGCTGACTGAAAAATATGAAAATGGTATGAAACGTTACGAATGATACATGTGATGGTCATTCAGGTTAAATAGGTTGTCCAATCATTATGTAGCTAGTTAACGTTAGCTTGAACTTATGTTAAAGTCAGCTAGCTATCCATTTTCTGTACTAATTTCTCTGTGGTAATGTTGGCCTCATGTCTATGCTCGCGACGCTAGCTTACTGAAGTGTTGTCACAAAATATAACTAAATGTATGTTTTTTGTCAACGTTTAGGTAGCTAGCCAAGTATGACACTTCATCTGAGGGGTATTGCAGAGAGCCGGATTAGGGATTTAGCGAGATCTGTCAAACCAAAACATGTGCAAACTCAGAAAGAGAGCTTGAAAGAGAGCCTGATCAGAAACCATAGCTCTGAAGCAAACCTACTACCTACTAGGTTAACTTGAACTTAGCCTGTCCTGGTGAATAAATATCGATCTTCTCCGCGGATCAGATTCTTGTTCGACACTGGCCTAGTCCTTCTTGGAAAATCCACTTGACATCAGAGCCTGCATTGTTCACTGTGCTTTACAAAGGGAACAAATTATTTGACCTCAAAAACATCCTTTAAATAATTTTTGAATTAATCATTTTTCCGCACAATCAGTCATATCTGGTCAATTTTCTCAACCCATATATACATATATATATATAGAAAATATAAACCAACTCGATTTCGCTTTGACTGCTATTCAAACTCTTTTTTTTGCCACAAAGCTTCCTGTGCAATGTGGGCGACGCTGAAGTGTTTGGTAAGTATTTGAGTAGACCAGTAAGTAGAGTCTGCCTCACATTGAAGATATTTTTTATGTCTTTGTTGCATTCCCTTGTCATCAAGCTGTCCATCAAGGAGGACCTTTACAGAATTGCAGGTACAGTAAGCTGTGGTTATGGGTGTTTTCTGTTCAGAGATAGTTTTTTGTTAAAAGGCTGAATAGCACCTAAGGGAGTAAGCAAAAGCACTATGTGTAATCTTGGGATTAAGTGTACTTATTGGTATAATTCTACAATGGCCCATAGTTATCTGTACTTAATCCTATAATGGCCCGTAGTAATATTATAGTCCGATAATGGCGTGTAGCAATCTTATAATTGCCTATAGAAATCTGTACTTATTATTTTCTGGAAATAATGTATAGGCGTGCCACCAATATAATTGATCCAAGGAACTAGGGGGAGGAAAAACCCCGCCTAGAGGAAAGAACTTAGATTTGGCAAAAATGGTGGAGTTAAGCCGAGGGGATATAGTTATTAGCATAAAGTGGAGGGACTATGAAACTTGTATAAGCATGAAACTGTATAAAAGGAGTGGACTGAGACAGTCTGGCAGTTGCTCCATGGACCAACTCGGCTTGTTACTTTGTGATAAAGTCTCTTTGAATTCACAGGCTCCGTTATCAGAGATAGTATTTACCAATATTTCCACAACATAAATGGCGAGCTTGCCAGGAGTGGCAAAAGGGGACCAGAAATTATGAAAATCTGCAGTTGTGGACGGTTTTGGACAAACTACACAGACAAGTGGCCACTTAAAAAGGTAAGCAAAGTTATTGCTTAATGCACACAGGATATTTTTTGGATTTTACCAATCCAACATCTGCATCATGTTGTGACCATACCTCATTTGGTACAGTTTCTTCCATTTCCTGCCTTTGCTGGTTCTGGTGCTATCCCTCCTCCTAATTGTAGTTGTTGGTTAGCTGTAACTTCTACCTCCTTTGGGTCCCCATTCCTTACTGTTGTGGCCAGTATTTTAATAAAGGCTTTATCTATGATAAATCACTGGATTGTCTGTTTTGTTCCACTGGCATATTTTTGCTTGTTTCATCATGGGACCTACATATTTTGTTATAACTCCTTTATTTACTAGCAATGTAATGTATGAAACGGAATCAGAAATATTACATAACTTTTCCACAAAGTCTGAACCATCCATGTCCATTACATCCATTGCTGTTTCCTTATAATTATGTACTGGGACATAATTTGTACTGATTTTCCATTTGCATTTATTATCCAGAGTTGTTAAAATAAATTATCTTGGTAGGGGTCATACTGCATTCTGCATGTAGGGGTCATACTGCATTGTGCAGTGATACTCTGATTTTGCTCAATCAGCTTCAGGTATCTGACCCTGGATAAACCTTCCTAATTTCTTTCTAGTTTTATCTATTTCTGTCTTAATTTCTCCTAACCAATACACATTTGCTGTTCCTTCTGTCATTACCATTTGTAGGTTTAGTCCCATTTTATCTATAATTACTCCTTCAGGAGAGCACTTCATTTGTATGCCCATTTTGCATAGAGCATCCCTTCCCAGCAGATTAATTGTTCTGACACTAATATAGGAAGGGTCGCTGATTTATCATCAGCTGTTAAACGGACTGGAGCTGTCATTGGAATTAGCTGTGTTTGTCCCGAGAATCCTATAGTTTTGGCATATTTACCAGACATGGGGAGATGAGAGGAATCATTTGGATTTACACATGTGTAAGTGGCTCCAGTATCTATCATCATCGGTGTGCCTCTGTTCTCTATTTGAACCTGCACCATAGGTTCTTGATCAGCTCTTGTGGTTATCACTGCGAACTGACCCTCACCTGTAAGATTCTCTGGGCACCCCTAGTATCCCTGATTGGGCTCATAGGTCCCTGTGGTTGCTTCTGATTTTGTTGCCAGCCTCCTCCGGTCGGTTTCCAAATATTTGGGTTCCTATTTCCCTGTTGTAACCAGGTGTTCATAGGACAATTTCATCTAGTGTGTCCTGGCTGTTGGCATCCCCAACAGACCCCTGTGGTCCCCTGTTTCCTCCTCTGATTATTTTGCGGAAGTCTTTGTTGCCTATTGCCATTATTCCATTGTTGGGGTTGCTGTCCATACACATTCACTACTGGTGGTGTTGGTTGTACTTGGACCTGCTGGACAGGAGGCGGTTGTAGCCCTCCTTTGTCTGTTAGTTCTTCCGGCTGGAGCTGTGTTAGCTTCCTCTGAATGTCTTTTCCTTGTTCTTTTAGTCTTTGTTCATCCTTCCTGTATTTTCCCACTGTATAGATTACAAAGTCACAAAATGATTTGTGTGATTTTGAAGTCAGTCCCACCACGTCCTCCAGCCTGCTTTTCACTGGCTATTATCGATGTTTCCGGTGTTGTCGTGACCGCTATTTCCGGTGGATTTCTCAACAGAACATGACCAACAAAGGGAGGTATTTTGGGTATGAAAATAATCTTTATGGCACAAAAGGAACATTTGCTATCTAACTGGGAGTCTCGTGAGTGAAAACATCCGAAGCTCATCAAAGGTAAACAAATAATTTGATTGCTTTTCTGATTTTCGTGACCAAGCTTCCTGCTGCTAGCTGAACATAATGCTATGCTAGGCTATCGATAAACTTACACAAACGCTTGTCTTGCTTTGGCTGTAAAGCATAATTTCAAGAGGTTAATATCTTCACAGAAAATTGAGTGTTTACATTTCACTCCTAGTTCAAAAATCTGCTGCTGATTTTATTATTTTCTTTGTTATATCATTCTATAGAAGATCATGTTAATTTATTTTAATTGAAGAGGTTAATCTATATTTAAGTTATATTTATTGGAAGTTATTCATTCATGTTTAAGAGAATTTTCCATTCAAGAATTTTACCATTAAAAATACATTTAGACTGTAAAAGATGGCCTTCAGCATATTTCTTATGGAGGATATCAGTCTTGCATCAAATAGTGAATTCCACTGTATACAGAATGTTGCTTGCATGTCTGCACAGTGTTATATTTTCACAGCTCACTATCAGTAAATATCGTACATGTAACAGTTTTCTTCCGCTGAAGGAGAGGAGGACCAAAATGCAGCGTGGTTAGAGTTCAAAATGTTTAATAAAGATCATACACGAGAACACTACAAAATACAAAACTGGTGCAATGACACAAAGACAGAAGACAACCACCCACAAAGTACCCACAGAATATGGCTGCCTAAATATGGTTCCCAATCAGAGACAACGATAGAGAGCTGCCTCTAATTGAGAACCAATCTAGGCAACCATAGACATACAAACTACCTAGAAAGGAAACAGCCCCATAAACTTACAAAAAACCCTAGACCAGACAAAACACATAAATCCCCCATGTCACACCCTGACCTAACCAAAATAATAAAGAAAACAAAGATAACTAAGGCCAGGGCGTGACAGTACAGTAAATATTGGACTACAAGAGAGTTGCAAGCCTGCAAATGTAGAGTTATTTAAAGCTTTGAATGGGTCGATTGGGTTCTGGAGGTCTGTGGTTACAGCAATTGCCTAGGGTTGGTGTGGCCTTTGGTGGCGGGGCCCAATTTGATATCTTTTCATGGGGCCCAAAATCCCTGGCGGCGCTCCTGGTTAGCAGTAACACCTTTTTTTATAATTATATCTCAGTCTCAAATTAAAGATGGAATCCGCAGTAAGGGGAAACAGCGCCACTGTCCGCCTCACCACCGTTGTTATTGTTTTTGTTGCCGAGCTGAGGAGCATCACACAGTATGGTAAACACTGTTCATTGTTAGTAGTAACTTCTTTGTTGTTGAAATATCGCAAACGGACATAATTGTTTCACCATTAACGACTCCCGCTTTAAAAACAGGCCATAACTATCTTATTTTTGCTAGATAAGACTAATATAGGAGTTCATGGAATGAATGTGCATAGTTCACATAAGTAATTAATTCCTGCATCACAACATGAATGATACAGTACATACAGTATGCAATACACTATATGTGTAAGGCTATCGGTAAAGACACTATCAAATTATTTTTGGGACATTTTACCTATTGATGAAGTCCTTAGAGTAACAAATAGTGAGGCTTGTTCATTTTGAGAAGAGGGGTGACATATCAGCATAATACTTTGTTAATGAATGTTCTCTTACAAAGTATTCATCATTAACTATTAACTTCTTGCGTCGAGCCATCCCGGATCCAGGATCGTGAATACAGCCTCAAGCTCATATTTTTATTTAACCAGGTAGGCTAGTTGAGAACAAGTTCTCATTTGCAACTGCGACCTGGCCAAGATAAAGCATAGCAGTGTGAGCAGACAACAAAGAGTTACACATGGAGTAAACAATTAACAAGTCAATAACACAGTAGAAACCAAAGGGGGAGTCTATATACAATGTGTGCAAAAGGCATGAGAATTAGGCAAATAATTACAATTTTGCAGATTAACACTGGAGTGATGAATGATCAGATGGTCATGTACAGGTAGAGATATTGGTGTGCAAAAGAGCAGAAAAGTAAATAAATAAAAACAGTATGGGGATAAGGTAGGTGAAAAAGGGTGGGCTATTTACCAATAGACTATGTACAGCTGCAGCGATCGGTTAGCTGCTCAGATAGCTGATGTTTGAAGTTGGTGAGGGAGATAAAAGTCTCCAACTTCAGCGATTTTTGCAATTCGTTCCAGTCACAGGCAGCAGAGTACTGGAACGAAAGGCGGCCAAATGAGGTGTTGGCTTTAGGGATGATCAGTGAGATACACCTGCTGGAGCGCGTGCTACGGATGGGTGTTGCCATCGTGACCAGTGAGCTGAGATAAGGCGGAGCTTTACCTAGCATGGACTTGTAGATGACCTGGAGCCAGTGGGTCTGGCGACGAATATGTAGCGAGGGCCAGCCGACTAGAGCATACAAGTCGCAGTGGTGGGTGGTATAAGGTGCTTTAGTGACGAAACGGATGGCACTGTGATAGACTGCATCCAGTTTGCTGAGTAGAGTGTTGGAAGCCATTTTGTAGATGACATCGCCGAAGTCGAGGATCGGTAGGATAGTCAGTTTTACTAGGGTAAGCTTGGCGGCGTGAGTGAAGGAGGCTTTGTTGCGGAATAGAAAGCCGACTCTTGATTTGATTTTCGATTGGAGATGTTTGATATGAGTCTGGAAGGAGAGTTTGCAGTCTAGCCAGACACCTAGGTACTTATAGACGTCCACATATTCTAGGTCGGAACCATCCAGGGTGGTGATGCTAGTCGGGCATGCGGGTGCAGGCAGCGACCGGTTGAAAAGCATGCATTTGGTTTTACTAGCGTTTAAGAGCAGTTGGAGGCCACGGAAGGAGTGTTGTATGGCATTGAAGCTTGTTTGGAGGTTAGATAGCACAGTGTCCAAAGACGGGCCGAAGGTATATAGAATGGTGTCGTCTGCGTAGAGGTGGATCAGGGAATCGCCCGCAGCAAGAGCAACATCATTGATATACACAGAGAAAAGAGTCGGCCCGAGAATTGAACCCTGTGGCACCCCCATAGAGACTGCCAGAGGACCAGACAGCATGCCCTCCGATTTGACGCACTGAACTCTGTCTGCAAAGTAATTGGTGAACCAGGCAAGGCAGTCATCCGAAAAACCGAGGCTCCTGAGTCTGCCGATAAGAATATGGTGATTGACAGAGTCGAAAGCCTTGGCAAGGTCGAAGAAGACGGCTGCACAGTACTGTCTTTTATCGATGGCGGTTATGATATCGTTGAGTACCTTGAGTGTGGCTGAGGTGCACCCATGACCGGCTCGGAAACCAGATTGCACAGCGGAGAAGGTGCGGTGGGATTCGAGATGGTCAGTGACCTGTTTGTTGACTTGGCTTTCGAAGACCTTAGATAGGCAGGGCAGGATGGATATAGGTCTGTAACAGTTTGGGTCCAGGGTGTCTCCCCCTTTGAAGAGGGGGATGACTGCGGCAGCTTTCCAATCCTTGGGGATCTCAGACGATATGAAAGAGAGGTTGAACAGGCTGGTAATAGGGGTTGCGGCAATGGTGGCAGATAGTTTCAGAAATAGAGGGTCCAGATTGTCAAGCCCAGCTGATTTGTACGGGTCCAGGTTTTGCAGCTCTTTCAGAACATCTGCTATCTGGATTTGGTTAAAGGAGAACCTGGAGAGGCTTGGGCGAGGAGCTGCGGGGGGGGCGGAGCTGTTGGCCGAGGTTGAAGTAGCCAGGCGGAAGGCATGGCCAGCCGTTGAGAAATGCTTATTGACGTTTTCGATAATCATGGATTTATCAGTGGTGACCGTGTTACCTAGCCTCAGTGCAGTGGGCAGCTGGGAGGAGGTGCTCTTGTTCTCCATGGACTTCACGGTGTCCCAGAACTTTTTGGAGTTGGAGCTACAGGATGCAAACTTCTGCCTGGAGAAGCTGGCCTTAGCTTTCCTGACTGACTGCGTGTATTGGTTCCGGACTTCCCTGAACAGTTGCATATCACGGGGACTATTCGATGCTATTGCAGTCCGCCACAGGATGTTTTTGTGCTGGTCGAGGGCAGTCAGGTCTGGGGTGAACCAAGGGCTGTATCTGTTCTTAGTTCTGCATTTTTTGAACGGAGCATGCTTATCTAAAATGGTGAGGAAGTTACTTTTGAAGAATGACCAGGCATCCTCAACTGACGGGATGAGGTCAATGTCCTTCCAGGATACCCGGGCCAGGTCGATTAGAAAGGCCTGCTCACAGAAGTGTTTTAGGGAGCGTTTGACAGTGATGAGGGGTGGTCGTTTGACTGCGGCTCCGTAGCGGATACAGGCAATGAGGCAGTGATCGCTGAGATCCTGGTTGAAGACAGCGGAGGTGTATTTGGAGGGCCAGTTGGTCAGAATGACGTCTATGAGGGTGCCCTTGTTTACAGAGTTAGGGTTGTACCTGGTGGGTTCCTTGATGATTTGTGTGAGATTGAGGGCATCTAGCTTAGATTGTAGGACTGGCAAGGTGTTAAGCATATCCCAGTTTAGGTCACCTAACAGAACAAACTCTGAAGCTAGATGGGGGGCGATCAATTCACAAATGGTGTCCAGGGCACAGCTGGGAGCTGAGGGGGGTCGGTAGCAGGCAGCAACCGTGAGAGACTTATTTCTGGAGAGAGTAATTTTCAAAATTAGTAGTTCGAACTGTTTGGGTATGGACCTGGAAAGTATGACATTACTTTGCAGGCTATCTCTGCAGTAAACTGCAACTCCGCCCCCTTTGGCAGTTCTATCTTGACGGAAGATGTTATAGTTGGGTATGGAAATCTGGTGGCCTTCCTGAGCCAGGATTCAGACACAGCAAGGACATCAGGGTTAGCAGAGTGTGCTAAAGCAGTGAGTAAAACAAACTTAGGGAGGAGGCTTCTGATGTTGACATGCATGAAACCAAGGCTTTTTCGATCACAGAAGTCAACAAATGAGGGTGCCTGGGGACATGCAGGGCCTGGGTTTACCTCCACATCACCCGCGGAACAGAGAAGGAGTAGTATGAAGGTGCGGCTAAAGGCTATCAAAACTGGTCGCCTAGAGCGTTGGGGACAGAGAATAAGAGGAGCAGGTTTCTGGGCATGGTAGAATATATTCAGGGCATAATGCGCAGACAGGGGTATGGTGGGGTGCGGGTACAGCGGAGGTAAGCCCAGGCACTGGGTGATGATGAGGGAGGTTGTATCTCTGGACATGCTGGTAGTAATGGGTGAGGTCACCGCATGTGTGGGAGGTGGGACAAAGGAGTTATCAGGGGCGTGAAGAGTGGAACTAGGGGCTCCATTGTGAACTAAAACAATGATAACTAACCTGAACAACAGTATACAAGGCATATTGACATTTGAGAGAGACATACAGCGAGGCATACAGTAATCACAGGTGTTGAATTGGGAAAGCTAGCTAAAACAGTAGGTGAGACAACAGCTAATCAGCTAGCACAACAACAGCAGGTAAAATGGCGTAGACTAGGCAACGGGGCATTGCGTCATTACCATAACGCAACGTTAACTATTCATGAAAATCGCAAATGAAATGAAATTAATATGCTAGCTCTCAAGCTTAGCCTTTTGTTAACAACACTGTCGTCTCAGATTTTCAAAATATGCTTCTCAACCATAGCAAAACAAGCATTTGTGTAACAGCTAGCCCAGCTAGCGTAGCATTTAGCGTTAGCATTAGCAGGCAACATTTTCACAAAAACCAGAAAATCATTCAAATAAAATCATTACCTTTGAAGAACTTCAGATGTTTTCAATGAGGAGACTCTCAGTTAGATAGCAAATGCTCAGTTGATCCTGAAAGATTATTTGTTTAGGAGAAATCGCTCCGTTTGGTGCGTCACGTTTAGCTACGAAAAAAACCTGTATCCAGGAGTGTAATTATCCCCGCAGCTCATTAGCATAACACAACGTTAACTATTCATGAAAATCGCAAATGAAATGAAATTAATATGCTAGCTCTCAAGCTTAGCCTTTTGTTAACAACACTGTCATCTTAGTTTTTCAAAATATGCTTCTCAACCATAGCAAAACAAGCATTTGTGTAACAGCTAGCGCAGCTAGCGTAGCATTTAGCGTTAGCATTAGCAGGCAACATTTTCACAAAAACCAGAAAATCAACCAAATTAAATCATTTACCTTTGAAGAACTTCAGATGCTTTCATTCAGGAGACTCCCAGTTAGATAGCAAATGTTCTTTTTTTCCAAAAATATTATTTTTGGTAAGTGAAATAGCTCCCGTTTCTTCATCATGCATGGCTGAGAAATCGACCCGAAAATGCTACAACTATAATGGCAAACGTTGTTTAGGATCCATCCTCAAGGTGTTTTTAACATATATATTCGATAATATATCTGTCGAGGCAATTGGTTTCTCATAAGAAGCGATTGGAAAAATGGCTACCTCAGTATTTTACGCAAGATTTTCTGCGGGAGACACCATGTGACCACATGCTATATATGGTCCCTTACAGCCACTCTTTAATGGAAATGCCTAAAAAGACGTCACAATGCTGTAGACACCTTGGGGAATACGTGGAAAACGTAAGCTCATTCGTAGCTCATTCACAGCCATATAAGGAGTCATTGGCATGAGGCGGTTTCAAAACATGCGGCACTTCCTGGTTGGATTTTTATCTGGGTTTCGCCTGTAACATCAGTTCTGTGGCACTCACAGACAATATCTTTGCAGTTTTGGAAACGTCAGAGTGTTTCTTTCCAAAGCTGTCAATTATATGCATAGTCGAGCATCTTTTCGTGACAAAATATCTTGTTTAAAACAGGAACGTTTTTCATACAAACATTTTAATAGCGCCACCTAGTCGCAAGAACTTAAACTTTAAATACATGTTCTAGAGCTTAAGTCGATAGTGCAAGGTGAGTTATGTGGCTCTGGAAGGTTCTCAGGCCGAGAAACAGCCTCATACATTTTCAATGACTTCAATTCATTTTGACCATCTCAAAAACTATAACATTTAGAAAAGTCCCAGAGTCACAAGACTAGGTACATTGAAACCACCTCGGCCCATAGAGACAGACAGTAAAGTTTCTGTCCGATAGCTTATTCCGGTAGCCTGTAGTAACGCCCAGAAAAAGTTCGTTTTCAGCACTAAATAAGGTTGCTGCTCATGCTCCCAATGACCTATTGAGCCAAAACTCTGGATACAGGGTCGCCTCAGCTAGGCCTACACATAATGTCGGAACTGGACCCACAGCTAGAACGTAACTATGTGTATTACGTTTTTATTATGGTTTAAACAGAAGGCGGATGTAGTCTATAGTTGGCATCTAAACGTGTTGGACAAAGTGGGTTTGGTATCAGAAGGATATCTTATTGACTGATGGATGCTGACTTGCTGGCTGACTTTTGTCCGTTTACAATAAGTTTAACCTTTCTAGCGCAGGCGTTCCGCTAGCGGAACCCCTCGACAACATTCCACTGAAAAGGCAGCGCGCGAAATTCAAAATCAAATCAAATATTTTTTTTAAATATGTAACTTTCACACATTAACAAGTCCAATACAGCAAATGAAAGATAAACATCTTGTTACTCTACCCATCGTATCCGATTTCCAAAATGCTTTACAGCGAAAGCACAACATATGATTATGTTAGGTCATAGCCAAGTCAAAAAAACAACCATTTTTCCAGCCAAAGACAGGAGTCACAAAAAGCAGAAATATAGATACAATTAATCTTTGATGATCTTCATCAGATGACACTCATAGGACATCATGTTACACAATACATGTATGTTTTATTCGATAATGTGCATATTTATATCCAAAAATCTCAGTTTACATTGGCGCCTTACTAGGAGTAATGTTTTGATTCCAAAACATCCGGGGATTTTGCAGAAATACTCATAATAAACATAAATAAAAGGTCAAGTGTTATTCACAGAATTAAAGATGGACTTCTTCTTAATGCAACCGCTGTGTCAGATTTTTTTTAACTTTACAGAAAAAGCATAATCTGAGACCGGCGCTCAGAGCCCAAAACAGCCAGAGAAATATCCGTCATTCTGGAGTCAACAGAAGTTAGAAATAACACCATAAATATTCACTTACCTTTGATGATCTTCATCAGAAGGCACTCCCAGGAATCCCAGTTTGACAATAAATGACTGATTTGTTCCATAAAGTTCCATAAAGTACATCATTTATGTCCAAATAGCCACTTATCGTTAGCGTGTTCAGCCCACTAATTCATCCTCATGAGGCGCGAGCACTTCGTCCAGACAAAAACTCGAAATGTTCCGTTACAGTCCTTTAGAAACATGTCAAACGATGTATGGAATCAATGATGTTCCAACTGGAGAATTCCTATGTCTGAAGAAAAGCGTCATGAGACCAAGGCATTCTGCCAGACCACTGACTCAAACAGGACTCATGAGCCCCTCCTTTATAGTAGAATCCTCATTCAAGTTTCTAAAGACAGTTGACATCTAGTGGAAGCCGTAGGAAGTGCAACTTGACTCCATAGACACCGTGTATTCAGTAGGCCAAGCTTTGAAAAACTACAAACCTCAGATGTCCCACTTCCTGGTTGGATTTTTCTCAGGTTTTCACCTGTCATATGAGTTCTGTTATACTCACAGACATCATTCAAACAGTTTGAGAAACTTCAGGGTGCTTTCCATTCAATACTACTAATAATATGCATATATTAGCATCTGGGACAGAGTAGGAGGCAGTTCATTCTGGGTAAGCTATTCATCCAAATAGTGAAAATGCTGCCCCTTATCCCAAAAAGGTTCAACAGTGATGAACCATCACCAAAATGACAGACTGAAATCAACACTAAAAGTGTTGGGAAATGGCATCACCGTAGTCTCTAGGCAGTGCCGAGTTCAAGGAGATGCTCCACTTGACCGTAGCTCGCTCTGTCTAACCGCAGCAACCGTGTAAATAGCAGGCCTGGAATGAAGCCTGACTAGTAGTGATTTTTTTTCCAATATTTTTTTACATTTCACCTTTATTTAATCAGGTAGGCCAGTTGAAAACAAGTTTTCAATTACAAGATAAAACAAAGCAGTGCGACAAAAACAACACAGAGTTACACATGGGATAAACAAACATACAGTCAATAGCGCAATAGAAAATCTGTATGCAGTGTGTGCAAATGAAGTAAGGAGGTAAGGCAATAAATAGGCCATAGTGGCGAAGTAATTACAGTTTAGCAATTAACACTGGAGTGATATATGTGCAGATGAGGATGTGCACCTAGAAATACTGGTATGCAGATCAGAAAAACAAACAAAAAACAAATATGGGGATGAGGTAGGTAGATGGTTGGATGGGCTATTTACAGATGGACTGTGTACAGCTGCAGCGATCGGTAAGCTGCTCTGACAGCCGATGCTCGAAGTTAGTGAGGGAGATAAAATTATCCAGCTTCAGTGATTTTTGCAATTCGTTCCAGTCGTTGGCAGCAGAGAACTGGAAGGAAAGGTGGCCAAAGGAGGTGTTGGCTTTGGGGATGACCAGTGAAATATACCTGCTGGAGATGTGCTACGGGTGGGTGTTGCTATGGCGACCAGTGAGCTGAGATAAGGCTTAGCTTTACCTAGCAAAGACTTATAGATGACCTGGAGCCAGTGGGTTTGGCGATGAATACGTAGCGAGGACCAGCCAACAAGAGCATACAGGTTGCAGTGGTGGGTATTATACAGGGCTTTGGTGATAAAACGGATGGCACTGTGATAGACTACATCCAGTTTGCTGAGTAGGGTGTTGGGGGCTATTTTGTAAATGACATTGCCGAAGTCAAGGATCGGAAGGGTGCTTGAGTGAGTGAATGAGTGAGTGAAGCATGAGTGAAGGAGGCCCTGTTGTGAAATTTTGGATTGGAGATCCTTAATGTGAGCCTGGAAAGAGAGTTTACAGTCTAACCAGACACCTAGGTATTTGTAGTTGTCCACATATTCTAGGTCAGAACCGTCCAGAGTAGTGATGATAGATGGGCGGTAGGGTGCGGGCAGCAATCGGTTGAAGAGCATGCACTTAGTTACTAGCATTTTAAAGCAGTTGGAGGCCATGGAAGCTTCTGATAGGGTAATTGACATAATTTGAGTCAATAGAAGGTATACCTGTGGATGTGTTTCAAGGCCTACCTTCAAACGCAGTGCCTCTTTGCTTGACATGATGGGAAATTCTAAAGGAATCAGCCAAGACCTCAGAAAAAAAATTGTAGACCTACACAAGTCTGGTTCATCCTTGGCAGCAATTTCCAAACGCCTGAAGGTACCACGTTCATCTGTTCAAACAATAGTACGCAAGTATAAACATCATGGGATGATTCAGCCGTCATACCACTCAGGAAGGAGATGCGTTCTGTCACCTAGAGATGAACATACTTTGGTGCGAAAGGTGCAAATCAATCCCAGAACAACGCCAAAGGACCTTGTGAAGATGCTGGAGGAAACAGGTACAAAAGTTCTATATCCACAGTAAAAACGAGTCCTATGTCGACATAACCTGAAAGGCCACTCAGTAAGGAAGAAGCCACTGCTCCAAAACCGCCATAGAAAAGCCAGACTACAGTTTGCAACTGATCATACTTTTTGGAGAAATGTCCTCTGGTCTGATGAAAAAAAAATTGAACTGTTTGTTTGGAGGAAAAATCGGGATGCTTGCAAGCCGAAGAACACCATCCCAACCGTGAAGCACGGGGGTGGCAGCATCATATTGTGGGGGTGCTTTGCTGCAGGAGGGACTGGTGCACTTCACGAAATAGATGGAATCATGAGGCAGGAACTTGATGTGGATATATTGAAGCAACATCTCAAGACATCAGTCAGCTTGGTTGCAAATGGGTCTTCCAAATGGACAATGACCCCAAGCATACATCCAAAGTTGTGGCAAAATGGCTTAAGGACAACAAAGTCAAGATATTGGAGTGGCCATCACAAAGCCCAACCTCAGTCCTATTGAACATTTGTGGGCAGAACTGAAAAAGCGTGTGTGAGCAAGGAGGCCTACAAACCTGACTCAGTTACACCAGCTCTGTCAGGAGGAATGGGCCAAAATTCAACTTATTGTGGGAAGGTTGTGGAAGGCTACCCGAATCATTTGACCCAAGTTAAACAATTGAAAGGCAATGCTACCAAATACTAATTGAGTGTATGTAAACTTATGAGCCACTGGGAATGTGGTGAAAGAAATAAAAGCTGAAATAAATCATATTCTCTGCTATTATTCTGACATTTCACATTCTTAAAATAAAGTGGTGATCCTAACTGACCTAAAACAGGGAACCTTTACTAGGATTAAATGTCAGGAACTGTGAAAAACTGAGTTTAAATGTATTTGGCTAATGTGTATGTAAACTTCCGACTTCAACTGTATCTGCTATTTGTATTTACAGTTAAGTCCCCTCCAGTTCCCTGATTAAGAGGGGGATGACCACTCCAACTCAACTCTCTTCTTATATTAACTGAACACCATGTCTCATGCACTCATCCACTGACGCATTGAATGTTTCCTCTCAAAGCACTATGAATAGCCCTCTCAAATTTCTCTCATTACTGTATGTGGAGTCAATCACATACACAATCACATTTTTACACATTATCAATGTGATTTTAATCCTTGCTTGGATTAACTCATTCTTAGTGCTTTTGTCTAAATTTAGATTTTTCTCTTCCCAGACAAATCCTGTTCTGCCTTCAGTGGATGAGTCTCCAACACCATCCATTCATGACGAGCCTGTCCTGCACTGAAGCCTCTGAACACTTCTAGCCCTGTCCTACACTGAATTCGAGACTGAACACCTCAACTCATGCCTCATACCCATATCCAATCACTGCTGTGATCCCTTCCCAACACTGTGTAGGAGGCCCTTTCATTCCCATTCCCCATCAGATTGAACTTAAATGTCTTTATTAAATGTTTTAGGCTAAAATAATTTCTCTTTAACAATATTTTAGGCACGTTTTGTTGTCTCTGTGCGGTCCGCCTACACCCTGGGTCATTTCTTTATGTCAACAGCCTCCACTGCACTCCAATGATGTTTCCTCCAGCAGTATCTATCCCTGGTGATTGCGTTGTACGGCTACTACTCAGTAGGCTCAGAGGGAGAACGTCTTGTTGAAATAAAAAGGAACCTTGTCACAACCTGCTCTGATAGTCCCGCCCCTCTCTCCAGCACCAGACCCGCCACTCAAATTAATCACCCAGCTCCCTGTCATCGCCAGCCCTCTGTCACTCCGTCTCCAGTGAAATGGTCTTGAACCCGTTCTCCTCCCTGTCCACTCTCTTCATTAGCCCTTTCTCTCCCAGCTGTGGCCTGCGTTCACATGCCAATTAAAGGCACTTGTACAAATGTTTTACAACACCATAGCCCCATCCACTGACAGTCATATTCGGTCACATGTGATATGCGCACACACTCGTTCTCCCTCAAAATAACCATTCTCCAGAACATGCCACTTACTCCAGTGAGTAGGCATAAGGCCGTCATTATACATTAGAATTGGTTACTTATTTTAATTTTTAAATAACAGTAACTCATGAATATGTCAGACTTAAATTGATCTTCTTATTTAGGGTGTTGAGGAGATATGATTAACTTGATCCTTAAATGTTTTTAAATTAGAAGTTATGCGACTCAACGCTAATCTAAATCTCATCTCAACCACGGTGTAGCTTACACATCAAATATTTTAGCTAAAATAAAGTGAAGCATCAATTACGACAGAGCAAACTGAGCTTATTTCCCCAAAACCAACTATTCACCCTAAACATGAAGGGGTGACTTAATATAGAGGGTGCTATGAGTGAGATTTGTGAGTGAGAATTGTGTGCCATTTTCATTAGTGATCAGCCATGTTCCCTTACGGAAAAGCCACATGATCACGTGTGAAGTTAATGTGATAACGTGACAACATGTAAAAACAACATTTGATAACATGAAACTACACGTGAAAGCATTTGAGCACATGAAAACATGATCTCATGTGAAATAAATGTGATAACATGGGGATGCAAAATTTCAACATTCCATTCCATGAAACTAAACTTATGACAACATTTGAAAAATTTTCATGCAGTATGTAAAACGGAAAAATTGATTTTGTTTTGTTTTTCACATGTGAATGTTATATTTTTTTCACATGTGAAAATGCAGTTCCACATATGAGAGTTAGGTTTCACATGTAAAAAATACAAATTCAATATTCACATGTGAAAATGCTGATTAGATTTTCACGCTAAAAACTTTCACATGTGAAACTGAAAATTTCACATGTGAATCTGCAAAGTGGTGTTAACATAGGAACTCAATATGTAATACATTGGAAAATATGGTTTCACATGTGAACAACTGACCTCACATGTCTCTTTTGTTTTTATATGTGAAAATTTTGTTTTTACATGTGAAAATGTGATTTTTAACATGTGAAACGGCAAATAATGTTTTTTTAAAGGGAAGTAATTAAATGGTATGGGAGTTTTAAGGTAGTTGTGCGTTGTTCAGCTAAAATAGTGTACAAATGTGAAAGGTTATGTGATCACATGAAAATCCAATTGTGAAACATAATGTGAAGTCTTCCAAAACCACATGATTTCACATGGTAAAGGTTGTGATCATGTGAAAATCCACATGTAAAATTTCATCACGTGAATTGTTCCTAAAGCACATTCTTTCACATGATTTCAAATGTGATATTTCATGCTAAATAACATTTCACAAGTGAAATCATGTGTTTTTTCTCATAAGGGTTGTTCATACATGTTTAGTTATGAGTGTGACAACCAACACATGTCTCCCCAATACATTGTTCAGTTATGAGCACTTTGACAACTAATCCGTGTGACAACAAGCCCATCTCCCCTACACCCTTGCACTGAGAGAGGAGATTTCAAACCAAATGAATATATCCAGGTGAACTCATAGCCTCCCATTTTATTTCTAGATAACCCACAATGACCTGATTGATCTATAAGGCAGACAGGGTGGCAAGTTCAAACCAAGGACATTTCAACATCTGGTTACAGTCAATATGGCAGCCCAGTCCTGGACGTCGGTTCCCACTCGACGCCCCTCACATGATGCACTGAACGGTGTCTGACTCCTCCGAGTGAGAAAGCCAGCCCTGTAGGATTTATGTCCCTCCACTCTGAAAGCCCAAGGTTGTCATCAGCTGTTTCTCTATTTATCTTTCTAAGCGATGGCTGCATGGACGCAGTTACAGATGTAGAATCTTAATTGGACCTATATTGTCACAGCAAAATAATCGTGCAGCAACAGGATTTTAATGTTTAGTCCATAATGTTGCTTGATCGGTGATTAGGCTATTAGCTGGCCAAAAGTAGGTGACATGAAAAATGCAATAGTGTTAATATAAATGTGTGTTGGTGGGATTTTGTGAATTTATGTAAATCAAAATGCAGGAATATTCTCAGCAACAAAATAGTGATCAAATTAAGATCCTACATCTGTACACTGTGATTAAGTGAGCCTGCCGCCCCCCTCTCCCGTATTCACACGGAGGCGTGTGGAGGTCAAACCCTTAGCAGGGAATCAAATTTACGACTACCTTCACGGTGAACAGAAAGAGCGGTTAGCGGGTTGGAAGAGAGAAAGCCATTTTAAGGCAGGGTAATGTCACCTCACCTGGATTACAACGTTATCGTGGTTCCCGTCAGAAGCCAATTGACATTGAGCAGGTGGGGATTGGCTGAAAGAGGAACCAATTAAGTGAATATGGACTAAAGGACGTTAGTGATAACTGGAATTCCTACAGGCAACAGGATCATCACCCTCACAGTAAATTAAACTAATTTCCTTACCACAAATAATACTGTTCTCCATCACAATTTCTCTCCATTAATAGGCATGACCTGGCGCTTCCTCCAGTATTGAAAAATCTATCTGGTAGTTTCCACTCTGTCCTGTAGGGGAGCCTGGGTTTGGTCATCTCACAAGTTAGGAGGGGCTGTGTAATAATTTCAAGATAAAAAATGTGTCCTCTGTATTGCGGAGGTCATCCATGTGGCCAATTCGGGTCCTTAGGATTATAAAACATTGAGTTGAGAGGAATATTATCATTTTTCATGGGTGAAAGTAAATGTTCCTATATTTTTTATTTCTTTAATAAATAGTTGTATGATGGGAGTATCCATAATAAGGTTAAATATTTACCCTGTATTTTACAAATGTTCCACACCAAGAATAAATCCATTTTCTCCCAGGTAACCTGGTATTTCCCTCCAAAACCGGAAGTGTCATTCAAAAGCATTATGAAGCATATAAATAGGCATATGACTGGAATTAATTAGCGCTATGATTGAAAATGTATGCCTGATGCTACCTGAACATGATGAGCCATAAATTAAATACATTTTACGCACATTGTTCAAACCATGATAACAAGGAGAAAACATGTGATTCTGGTGCAGCACATGCGGCCTACAAAGTTACAAGTATAGGATAGCGAATTTGATTTGAATTTTCAAATATAATAAGACCTATTTGTATAATTGAATAGGCTGACACATACATACCTTTCATAATATTTCCTCATGTTATTAGCCTACCTCCACTTTCTCTCTCTATTGTTGCTTTATTCCTTCCTCGCTTTCAACAGTTTTATTATAGACGTTTCAATGTCTTTATCTTCATCATTCTAATGACATCCTTGAATGATATAGGAACAAGAATTAGATGCAGAAGGCTTTCACTTCTCTTCATGAAGATTGAATGGTTATGGGTCTGAATAAATAACTGCTATAGCCTACTGCCATCACGCGTTCGCTCTTCTTTCAAACTACCCATGAGTTGTATTGGCTGCTGTACTTAACATTCAGCAAACAAGAGCTTGCATCCCTCTTTGAATAGTCTATTGGTATAAGAAATGCAACAAAAAAAAAGTCCAGCAAGTTATTCTAGTCTAGCTTTTCTCTCATGGGACTCCAAGAGCTAAGGAGCGTTTTTTAAGAAGTGGCCAGTGGAGCACAGGTGCGTGTGTCACGACTATCACCGAAGGTGGCTCCCCTTCCTGTCCGGGTGGCGCTCGGTGGTAGTAGTCACCGATCCCTTTTCCCCTTTTCGTTTAGTTTGGTCTAATTGGTTTCACCTGTTCCTTGTTTGGGGGGTTGGGTTGGGTTATTTAAGTTCAGTTGGCCTGTGTGTGTGCGGGCTTGTTTGCTGTTTTTGGTTCAGGAGTGTCCTTTTCATTTATGTCCGCTTACAGTGTGTGTACCGGTGTTTTATGCCTGTGTTAAGTGTTACCCTCTTTTGTTCTGCTGTTGTTGGTCTGGAATAAATGGTTTTCCGAATCCTCTGCTCTCTGTGCCTGACTCCACACCCATCACTCTTCTAAGCCTGACAGTGTGCGTATTGTGCAAGAGATAGAGGCTATAAGTTAGAAGCTTAATATGCATAACCCATCATTAATTAGCTACATATAAGGCTAGTGTTGCATTGAATGTATTACCTGAAACAGGTAGGCTAGGACATTATATATAGAGCTATATATCAATCTAGAATAGGATTATCTATTTTGGATGCAATTTAAATGGAGTTGATGGAGAGAGAGAAAGACTGAGTGCCACGATGGTTGAATGAGGAGGACCAAAGCACAGCTTGGTGAGTGTACATATTCCTTTATTTCGGATGACGCTGACAAAACCAAATACCATACAAAACGGCCGTGAAGCCTAAGGCCTAGAGTACTACAAACAAAGACAACAAAAGGGTACCTAAGTATGGTTCCCAATCAGAGACAACGATAGACAGCTGTCCCTGATTGAGAACCATACCCGGGCCAAACACAAAGAAATAGAAAACATAGAACACAGAATGCCCACCCCAACTCACGCCCTGACCAAACCAAAATAGAGACATAAACAGGATTTCTAAGGTCAGGGCGTGACAGTGAGTGAGTGCTCATGTGTGCACTGATTTAAAACAAAGATATTAGAATTATAGGCTGTTTTAAAACTCTGCAGCTGCAAAAAATAATAATAATTGAAATCTTTACCGTAAAAAAATGTGACCCCCGAAAGCCAGATGGAGATGGGTAAATTAGACTTGTATTCGGTCTTTATGTTACTGTAGCATAGACTGTACTGCAGCAAATGCAGGCCTACCTTACGCTCCATACTGAGATGGGCTGTCTGTCCCCACCATGAGCATTGATAATTCATCACGCAGAGACCATAGAGAAGCCAGATTTAGATACAGTGTATATTGCATAATATTTAACAGTTCCAATTCACACCATGCTGTTCATATAAATAATTTAATATAATTTACCGGTTTCTCACAGTTATCTATCCCAGGAAAAGGGAGTGGTTTTGGGTGGTAAATCCTGGTAAATCTCAGTAACCGGGTTCCCTTCAATCAACCCGAATCCATAACCAATTACCTTTTTTGAAAAGAGGAAAGAGAGCTATATTTAAAGCCTATTTGTGAGTTCCTAGGTCAAGCCTAGGATGGTTGTCTCATTGATGTTTGTGTTGCTTGTCACAATCTGCCAACCATCTCCATTGTGACAATGTAGTAAGCTAAATGACGCTGAAAAGACGCCTAGAAGACAAGTTTGGACAGCACAGAACAGTCCAGTAGAGTTTTATTCAGCAGAGTAAATTACAGTACAGTTTAATTCGGTAGGGTACAGTAGAGCAAAGCAGTGCTGTAAAGTACTTAAGTAGTTTTTTGGGGTATCTGTACGTTACTTCACTATTTATATTTTTGACAACTCTTACTTCACTACATTTCTAACAAAAATAATGTACTTTTACAACATACATTTTCCCTGACACCCAAAAGTACTAATATTTTGAGGACTGGAAAATGGTCCAATTCACGCACTTATCAAGAGAACATCCCTGGTAATCTCTACTGCCTTTGATCTGGCAGACTCACTAAACACACATGCTTCGTTTGTAAATGATGTTCGAGTGTTGGAGTGTGCCCCTGGCTATCCGTAAATTTAAAAAGAACATGACAATTGTGCCGTCTGGTTTGCTTAATATTATCAATTTGAAATGAGTTCTACTTTTACATTTACTTTTGATACTTAAATATGTTTAAAACCAAATACTTTTAGACTTTTACTGGGTAACTTTTACTCGTGTATGAAAAGTGTACTTTTTCCACCACTGGAGCAAAGTAGAATACAGTACAGTTGAGTTTAATTCAGTACAGTACAGTAGGATACAATACAGTACATTATACTGTACTCTACTGAACTATACTTTAATGTACTATATCCTTCTACTGTGCTCTACTGTACTGTACTGAATACACTTTACTGTACTGTACTCTGCTGTATTCTACTGTATACTGTGTTGTCCAAACTTGTGAAGCATACTGTAGATCTCCATGATTGGTTCAGATTTGGTCAGGTCTGGACCCGCTTGTCAAAACTGTGAGTCATGCGACTCCGACTTAGTCAGCAACATTCACAAACATGCCTGTTCCTGTTTGAAAAATAATTTTTTTAAATTCAACAACCAAAATATATTAGGCAAATTTTTCAGCTTTCTTTTTTAAATGTTTTATTCAAATAACAGATGGTTAGTGTTGTTTGTTTTATTATTATTGATATGACAATTTGAATGAAGTAAGAACTACAATGTCAACGCAAATATTCAACTGCAAAACATGTTTTTTGTATTAAGGTAGTTATAAATACTGTTAAATAAATAAAGGCTTTACATTTTGCTGAAAAACGAATGGCAAATATTGTGACAACCAACCCTATACTGTGTGACAACCAACCCTGGGAAGGGAAAGGGGGATACCTAGTCAGTTGTCAAACGGAATGCATTCAACTGAAATGTGTCTTCCGCATTTAACCCAACCCGTCTGAATCAGAACGGTACGGAGTTGTGCCTTAATTGACATTCACGTCTTCAGCACCCGGGGAACAGTGGGTTAACTACCTTACTCAGGGGCAGAACGACAGATTTTTACCTTGTCAGCTCGGGGATTCGATGGGGCTGGCTGTCACAAGTGGACAGTGTTTAATAGCTAACAAGTCCATGTTGGAATAAGATATGAGGATACAAAGGGTTCCCATTTCAACCCATGGCATTGGTATTTCTCCTGATATTGAAAATAGTCTTGTAAGATATACTGGTGCTGGGAAATACACTAATTAGTAAAACAGTGTGACAAACAACACTGGGTCTCCCCTACTGTAAAAAAGGCTCTTTGAAGTGTGACAAAAAGGAATAACCCTATGTCATTCATTGTGCTATTCTAAGCCTTTCTTGTACAAAACAGATGAGAGTTCTACATTACGCAATCCAGCCAGCCTTTGATGACAGCCTTTTAATTAATATACTGTATCTTAGTCGTATCTTCAGCCACTATAACTCTCTCTCTCTCTCTCTCTCTCTCTCTCTGACAATGCCATCGGCACCCTGACATCTGTCTTGTCTGAGCCATCACAGGGACTTTCTGAAAGAGAGAAAGTCACATTTACTCTGTGGCCTATTAATGCGGTTCAGCCGGCTGCGGCCTCCACCAAGTGAGACATGGCTCAGGATGACAGGAATACCATTGACCATTACAGAGATTAAAGAGTAATATCTGCATTGCAGGGTTACAGAGAGAGAAAGAAATTGAGAAATAGAGATAAGAAACATTCTAATTAATTTGATGCTCCTTTACGGCAGAAAAAATACTTGTCTCTAAGGGACTAGGTTGACTTTCAGGTGTCATGTTCATTGTTGCTAGGGGAAACTGGTACCTTGCTCAGGTGGAGGACTTTACCTGCGGCAATAAGACATTTTCCTTGACTGTTAACGAATACACTGGGAGGATGCAGGAAGGTCCCAATGTACTCTATAACCAAAGGTCACAGATCCCTCTCCCTTTTAACACTGTGTGACTATAGAACCTCAATCAACGCCCCAGCAATGACTCATTTATTTTCCTCATGATATCCACTTCGAATGACAAATTCCCATTCCTTATCTCTGCCAAAAATCCCGGTATGGAGCTAATCTTGGCTGCAGAGTGAGTGAGTCGCTCAGGCAGCTCAATTTTGATCTTTTGACCAATCACATCAAATATTTTTCAGAGCTGATTTGATTGGTTAAAACCTTTTAGGGCTAGGCGTCCCGCTTGCGGGATTTAGGTACATATAAGAGTCGTATATCGGCTGAAAGCTTAAATTCTTGTTAATCTAACTGCACTGTCCAATTTACAGTAGCTATTACAGCGAAAACATGCCATGCAATTGTTTGAGGACGGCGCCCCAAATCAAAATATATTTCCATAAATTCACAAATAGCAATTAAATATTCACTTACTTTTTGAAAATCTTCCTCTGATTTGTCATCCAAAGGGTCCCAGCTATAACATGTAGTGTCGTTTTCTAGATAAAATCCTTCTTTATATCCCAAAATGTCTGTTTATTTACCCCTAAACTTTGTTTCAACTATTCAAAATATGTTTCACTTTACTCCTCAGATACCTTAAAATGTAATCAAAGTATAGAATTTCTTACAGAAAGAAGTATGTTTAATAGGAAACCGATTTTAGCAGGTGCGTCCTATCTTCATGGCATGCGCAAACACTAATTTCCAAGACTGTGCCACTGTTCTAAAACTGATATTTCTTATTTGTTTTTTTAAGTTACAAGCCTGAAACCATGAACATAGACTGTGGACACCCTGTGGAAGCCATAGGAATTTCATCCAGGGAACTAATTTTCAATATGACCTTATACTTGCCATTCTAAGAGGATGGTCAATCAACAAAAAAAATCTGGTTGGTTTATCTTTGGATTTTCTCCTACCATATCTATTGTGTTATATTCTCCTACATTATTTGAACATTTCTACAAACTTCAAAGTGTTTTCTTTCCAATGGTATCAATTATATGCATATCCTAGCTTCAGGTCCTGACAACAGGCAGTTTACTTTGGGCACGTCATTCAGGCGGAAATTGAGAAAAAAAGAAGTAAAAAAAAAAAATGTACATTCGGAATTGTAAACATATTCGTTAATTGTATCTTGAAGCTTTTCCTAACCCTCATAGTAGCTAGATTGATGTCATGCTTTGGCTACCGATAAACCAAAGAGGAAAGAAAGCCTTCCTGTTATAGCACTGGTACATACTTATACTGTTGTTTTGCTATGGGGTGGCAGTGACACTGCAGAGGCAAGATAAATAAAATGTTGGGTAAGGAAAATTGCAACTGGCTCCTGCCATACAGTATCAAATTGAGAGAAATTAGTAAGGGGATATTGAATTAAAATGGTTATTCAATCAAAATTATATAAAAGCCCTTGGCGGTGTGTAATTGCAATCAGTTAAATTGCTCTGTTGTGTTTGAGAAAGTGAACTGTAGATGGTTTTTCAAATCAGTTCCTACAACCTTTAACTCAGTTTAACACTGCTTAAATATGTGTATGCTGTCTAGCAGTTGGCTAATACTGATGAATTTACCCCACAATTTGCTTACCTCTAATACAGCAAACCTTTCAAATCTCTTCTGCTATAAAAATAACTGAGACCAAGTTAAAAAGTGAAGACAGAATATTTATTAGCCAGCATAATAAGGATAATTCAAGATATTTACTTGCGGATACTTATAGAGAATAATGTTTTTTATGTTTTTGTTGATGGATGAATGATAGGAAGTGGAAGTGTCCAGCGCCACAGGAAGGTTCATCAGCCTTTGCATTTATACTGTCTGACCATGATGGAAGTGTTCTCATTAACCATGCATTTTCCCTATTTCAGCTCTATGTCCCCAGCGAGAGCATGGAAGGCGGGAAAGAAAAGCAGGCTGGGATCAGGATGGCATAATTTACCATGCTCCAGAGCTGAGATTATATATCCCAACATTATGGTGGTGGTGAGAAATAGCCCCTCTACATTGAGGGCTTGTGTTCCAGCAACGCTGAGGTGAATAACGGCGCCAAGAGAGAAGTGATTTGGTTGCCGAGTTCACATGTACATTACCACAGTTTATGTTTAGAGGGCTCTCTGAGAGCCGAATACTTTATGGAACTTTGTAGGCAGGAGAAAGGCATTTGTCTCATTTTAATGTGGTTGCAATGGAGGGAGAGAGAGGGCCCGCAATGGAATACGCAGCATCTCTTTCTCTCCCGCCCCCTTCCCCTGTGCTATTTATCCCCTTTCCAGTGAGACGCTAGCTCCAGCAAGTCAACTGATTGAGATAATACATTTGGAGTGTTAGTAATGCCACCTTAAGTGCCTCTGGAGGAGCCGAGTGAATTAATAGTCTCCTTCTCAGCCAATTACATTATACCCTGATTTATGGAACAACAGGCTTAAATAGAAGCGTAACTTTGAGTCAGAGGAATCCAAAGTGAAATGGCTTTTCTATGAAATTCCACAAGCAGAAACAACCAACTTCACTAAAACGCTTAAGAAATAAACCAAACAAATGAAGAGACGAAACAAACAATGTTTCTTGTTTGTTGATTTTAATTTAAATAGACGCTTAATTCTGCACATCAGTGGAATTAGAGTTGAAGTTTAGAGTTGAAGTTTAGTGAACATGAAAACATCCTGTCCTCTGTGGAATGTATTTGAATTCAGTCATTTGACCTCATCTTTTGTTATCTCGCCCAAGTTTAGCCTAATCCTAAGTGGCTAGCATCCTTCAGACGCAATTAGGCATGTACCTAGTAGGCACACACTGGTTGAATCAACGTATTGTGACATGGAATCAACGTGGAAAATACATTGGATTTGAAAAAAGTCATCAAACAGGACAGTTTTCATCTAATTTCAACCAGCATTGTAAAAATTGACATTAGGATAAAAATTCAACTTAAATACATTGACTTAACCTGACTACAGGTTGTTACATCAACATAATTTCAACATAATCATCAGAACTATGAATACGTTAAAATAGCGTTAAACATTCCTAATAGAAACATTTACATCCTTTATTCAATATACACAAAAGTATGTGGACACCCCTTCAAATTAGTAGATTTGGCTATTTCAGCCACACCTGTTGCTGACAGTTTTATTAAATCGAGCACACAGCCATGCAATCTCCATAGACAAACATTGGCAGTAGAATGGCCTTTCCTGAAGAGCTCAGTGACTTTCAACGTGGCACCGTCATAGGATGTCACCTTTCAAACAAGTCAGTTTGTCAAATTTCTGTCCTGCCTTGGTCAACTGTAAGTGATGTTGTTGTTAGGTGAAAACGTCTAGGAGCAACAACGGCTCAGCCGTGAAGTGGTAGGCCAAACAAGCTCACAGAATGGGACCGCCAAGTTCTGAAGTATGTAGCGTGTAAAAAACATCTGTCCTCAGTTTCAATACTCACTGCAGAGTTCCAACTGCCTCTGGAAGCTTAATGAAATGGGTTTCCATGGCCGAGCAGCTGCACTCAAGCCTAAGATCACCATGCACAATGCCAAGTGTTGGCTAGAGTGGTGTAAAGCTCACCTCTATTGGACTCTGGTGATGTGGAAACGCGTTCTTTGGAGTGATGAATCACACTTCACTATCTGGCAGTCTGACGGACAAATCTGTGTTTGACGGATGCCAGGAGAACACTATTTGCCCGAATGCATAGTGCCAACTGTAAGGTTTGGTGGAGGAAGCTTAATAGTCTGGGGGTGTTTTTCATGGTTTGGGCTATTCCACCTAGTTTCAGTGAAGGAAAATCTTAATGGTACAGCATACATTGACATTCTAGACGATTCTGTGCTTCCATCTTTGTGGCAACAGTTTGGGGAAGGCCCTTTTCTGTGTCAGCATGACAATGCCCCAACTCACAAAGCGAGGTCCATACAGAAATGGTTTGTCGAGATCTGTGTGAAAGAACTTGACTGGCCTGCACAGAGCCATGACCTCAACCCCATCGAAAACCTTTGGGATGAATCAGAATGCCGACTGCGAGCCTGGCCTAATCGCCCAGCATCAGTGCCCGCTCTCACTAATGCTATTGTGGCTGAATGAAAGCAAGTCCCTGTAGCAATGTTCCAACATCTAGTGGAAAGTGTTCCCAGAAGAGTGGAGGCTGTTATAGCAGCAAAGGGGGGGACCAATGAGCATGTGTCCACATACTTTTGGTCATGTGTATATAGCGAAATACAGTACCAGTCAAAAGTTTGGACTACTCATTCCAGAGTTTTTATTTATTTTTACTATTTTCAAGAACTTTGAAAGTTTCCTCAAATGCAGTCGCAAAAACCATCAAGAGCAATGAGGAAACTGGCTAATGCGTTTAAGCCCATCAGTTGTGTTGTGACAAGGTAGGGGTGTTATACAGAAGATAGCCCTATTTGGTAAAATACCAAGTCCATATTATGGCAAGAACAGGTCAAATAAGCCAAGAGAAACAACAGTCCATCATTACTTTAAGACATGAATGTCAGTCAATCTGGAAAGTTCAAGAACTTTTAAAGTTATTTTAAAGAACTTTTTTAAAGTTTCAAGTGCAGTCGCAAAAACCATCAAGCGCCATGATGAAACTGGTCCTCATGAGGACCGCCACAGGAAAGGAAGCCCAGGAGTTAACTCTGCTGCAGAGGATAAATTCATTAGAGTTTACTGCACCTCAGATTGCAGCCCAAATAAATGCTTCACAGAGTTCAAGTAACAGACACATCTCAATATGAAGTGTTCAGAGGTGTCAATCAGGCCTTCATGGTGGAATTGCTGCAAAGAAACCACTACTAAAGGACAACAATAAGAAGAAGAGGCTTGCATTGGCCAAGAAACACGAGCAATGGACATTTGACCGGTGTTCTGTCCTTTTGTCTGATGAGTCCAAATGTGAGAATTTTTGTTCCAACTGCAGTGTCTTTATGAGACGGGGAGTAGGTGAACGGATGATCTCCGCGTGTATGGTTCCCACATTGAAGCATGGAGGAGGAGGTGTGATGGTGTGGGGGTTCTGCTGCGATACGCCACCCCATCTGGTTTGCACTTAGTGGGACTATCATTTGTTTTTCATCAGGACAATGACCCAACACACCTTCAGGCTGTGTAAGAGCAATTTGACCAAGAGGGAGAGTGATGGAATGCTGCGTCAGCTGACCTGGCCTCCACAATCACCCGACTTCAACCAAATTGAGATGATTTGGGATGAGTTGGAATGCAGAGAGAAGGAAAAGCAGCCAACAAATGCTCAGCATGTGTGGAAACTCCTTCAAGACTGTTGAAAAAGCATTCCAGGTGAAGCTGGTTGAAAGAATACCAAGGTTGGCCACACCCACTCTAAACAAATGATAGTCCCACTAAGCGCAAACCAGATGGGATGGCGTATTGCTGCAGAATGCCAAAAAACAAAAATCTCAAATTTGGACTCATCAGACCAAAGGACAGATTTCCACCAGATTTCCACCCCATCATTTTTTTATGAGCCTTTTGTGCTTTTCATGCTTTTGCTTTTACTTTTGATATTTAAATATATTGTTAATTACATTTACTTTTGACAGTTAAGTATATTTAAAACCAAATACTTTTGGTAGTATTTTAGTAATACTACTTTTGGTAGTATTTTACCAGGTGACTTTCACTTTTACTTGAGTAATTTTCTATGAAGGTATCTTTACTTTTACTGAAGTATGACAATTGGGTACTTTTTCCACCACTGCATGTCACCAAATAATTAAATCAGACTATTTTGCAATGAAGGTCTTCAGTAGCCTCAACAGCACTCTGTAGGGTAGTGCCATGGTGTAGCCGGAGGACAGCTAGCTTCTGTCCTCCTCTGGGTACATTGACTTCAATACAAAACCCAGGAGTCCCATGGTTCTCACCCCCTTCTATAGACTTACAAAGTAACTTGTGACATCTTCCGGAGGACGTCCTCCAACTTATCAGAGCTCTTGTAGCATGAACTGGCATGTTGTCCATCCAAACAAAGGATCAGAGAATGAATCTAGTGCTGAAAGCATAAGCTACAGCTAGCTAGCACTAAAGCTCATAAAATGTAGTGAGTAGTTGACACAGAGAAAGACAATAGTTGAACTGTTTTGAACAAATCATTTTCTTAAAAAATTAAGGAGAAACAAGAGGGAGAGCGAGAGCTAGCTATATTTTGGTGTATTTTTTTCCACTATCACTTACTTAAATAGTGAATGCATCTAGCTAGTTTAGCCTACTCAAACACCCAGAGGAAAAAGAGAGGGATGCTATGTTATCTAGCTGGCTATGGCTATCCAAGGTAAGCTTTGGGTTCTATGAAATTATTGCCACCAGGGCCTGCTGGTGTAACTGCTAAACTGCTTGGTGCTGACTGCACACTGTACTGCATGATTGTAGCGGGTTTACTAATGCATTAGTTCTAGTAGCTATGTTGACTATGACGTGTGTGTAGCAGTTAGCAGATATGATATGAAGGTTTGGCATGGAACGTTTTTTTTTTGTTGCTTGCTCACAGACAGCTGATGTGTTGTGCACTGAAGTCCACAAGAGAATGGAAAAGGTGAGAGGAGAAGAGTGCGTAGATGCGAGGAGGAATTAAACAACAATCAAAGGGACGACTTCTCCAAAGTCAAAGCCTCTCCTTGTTCGGGCGGTGCTCGGCGGTCGACGTCACCGGTCTTCTAGCCATCATTGATCCATTTTTCATTTTCCATTGGTTTTGTCTTGTCTTCCTAAACACCTGGTTTCAATCCCATTCAGAAATGCTTGTTCTTCCAACGATCCGTCTCCTTTCTAGGGCATCGGATTTCCATGTCAGGAGTGGAGATGGAGAGCGACCGCATTGCAGCCGTGCGTAATTGGCCGACTCCCACCACCGTAAAGGAGGTGCAGCGATTCTTAAGGTTTGCCAACTACTACCGGAGGTGGGTTTTGGTCAGGTTGCTGCTCCCATTACCTCACTGCGAAAGGGGGGCCCGGTGCACTTGCAGTGGTCAGCTGAGGGGAACAGGGCTTTTAAGCACCTGAAGGCTCTGTTTACCTCGGTTCCTGTGTTGGCTCATCCGGATCCCTCTTTGCCATTCATAGTAGAGGTGGATGCATCCGAAGCTGGGATAGGAGCAGTGCTCTCTCAGCTCTTGGGTACGCAACTGAAGCTCATCCCCTGTGCCTTCTTTTCAAAGAAGCTCAGCCCGGCTGAGCGAAACTGTTGTGGGGGACCGGGAGTTGTTAGCTGTCGTAAAAGCCTTGAAGGCGTGGAGACATTGGCTTGAGGGGGCTAAACACCCTTTTCTCATCTGGACTGACCACAGCAATCTGGAGTACATCCGGGAGGCGAGGAGACTGAATTCTCGTCAGGCAAGGTGGGACATGTTTTTCACTCGTTTTGTGTTTACCCTCTCTTGCAGACCAGGCTCCCAGAACGTTAAGCAGACGCATTGTCCCGGCTGTATGACACAGAGGAGCGGTCCATGGATCCCACTCCCATACTCCCAACTTCTTGTTTGGTGGCGCCGGTAGTGTGGGATCTGGATGAGGACATTGAGCGGGCGTCACGTGCAGAGCCCTCTCCACTGCTGTCCGACCGACTGATCTATTGGGCCCACACCTCACCCTCCTCTGGTCATCCTGGGATAGGTCGGACGGTGCGCTGTGTTAATGGGAGGTACTGGTGGCCCACTTTAGCTAAGGACATGAGGATTTATGTTTTCTCCTGCTCAGTGTGCGCCCAGTGCAAGGCTTCTAGACACCTGCCCAGAGGTAAGTTACAACCCTTACCCGTTCCACAACAGCCGTGGTCGCAACTCTTCGGTGGATTTAAAAAAAAAACTGATCTTCCACCTTCACAGGGTAACACCACGATCCTGGTCGTTGTGGGTCGTTTTTCTAAGTCCTGTCGTCTCCTCCCTTTGCCCGGTCTCCTTACGGCCTTACAAACTGCGGAGGCCCTGTTTACACACGTTTTCCGTCCCTATGGGGTGCCTGAGGATATAGTGTCTGATCGGGGTCCCCAGTTCACATCAAGGGTCTGGAAGGCGTTCATGGAATGTCTGGGGGTCTCGGTCAGCCTCACCTCAGGTTTTCACCCCGAGAGTAATGGGGAGGTGGGGAGAGTTAACCAGGATGTGGGTAGGTTTCTGCAGTCTTCTTGCCAGGACCGGCCGGAGGAGTGGGCGAAGTTCGTGCCCTGGGCAGAGATGGCCCAGAACTCGCTACGCCACTCCTCCACTAACCTTTCTCCCTTTGAATGTGTATTAGGGTATCAGCCGGTTCTGGCTCCTTGGCATCAGAGTCAAACCGAGGCTCCTGCGGTGATCAAATTGGTTCCAGCACGCGGAGGAAACCTGGGAGGCCGCCCACGTCCACCTTCATCGCGCCATACTGCGCCAGAAAGTTGCCGCAGACTGTCACCGCAGTGAGGCCCCGGTGTTCGCACCAAGGGACAGGGTCTGGCTCTCAACCCGAAACCTGCCCCTCCGCTTGCCCTGCCGGAAGCTGGGTCTGCGGTTTGTGGGGCCATTTAAAGTCCTGAGGAGAGTGAACAAGGTATGTTATAGGTTACAGATACCCACTAATTACCGTATTAACCCCTCGTTCCACGTGTCTCTCCTCAGGCCGGTGGTGGCTGGCCCCTCCAGGAGGCTGAAGTGCGGGATGTTCCTCCGCCCCCTCTGGACATCGAGGGGGTCCAGGCGTACTCCGTTCGATTCATCTTGGATTCGAGACTTCGGGCGAGGGGCCTTCAGTACCTCGTGGACTGGGAGGTGTACGGTCCGGAGGAGAGATGCTGGGTTCCGGTGGAGGACGTATTAAATCCTTCCATGCTGCGAGAATTCCACCGTCTCCATCCGGACTGCCCTGCACCTCGCCCTCCGGGTTGTCCCTCCGGGTTGTCAACGGTGTTGACGCTCTACTGGAGCCGTGCGCCAGGAGGGGAGGTACTGTCACGACTTCTGCCGAAGTCAAAGCCTCTCCTTGTTTGGGCGGTGCTCGGCGGTTGACGTCACCGGTCTTCTAGCCATCATTGGCTTTTTAATTCATTTTTAATTCATTTTTAATTTTCCATTGGTTTTGTCTTGTCTTCCTACACACCTGGTTTCAATCCCATTCATTACCTGTTGTGTATTTAACCCTCTGTTTCCCCTTATGTCTTTGTCAGAGATTGTTTGTTATTCAGTGTTGTGTTTATTGTATTAGTGCACGACGGGTCCTCATACCCACTTTGTTTATTGCTTACATTTAGTGTTTGGAGTATGTTTTGTTTATCGTTATTAAATAACTCCATTACACTGTTTAATTCTCTTGCGCCTGACTTCCCTGCCACCTATACACACTACTCTGACAATCATGCTATTTGTATGTGGCTGCAACTGTGTTTGCATGTGATCAGAGGTGTATGAATTCCGCCGATTCTGTTGAAAACCGTTTCTTAAAACGGAAGCAAACGGAACGGAATGGGGATAAACATACCTGAATTTGTCCAATAGAAACTCTTGTTTGCAACTGTTGGACTAATGATTACATCCTAGATGAGCTAGATCCAGACAAGAGTGTGCAAGGCGGTATTGAATGTGTCCTGTGCACCTATGTTGTAAGCTTTCATTCATAGGCTAGGTTGTAGCAACCTCATGATGGATATAGGGAAAGTTTGAGTATCATGTAGTAGCCTAAACCTATCGACATTATGCTGAGGTGGGTGAATGGAATATGAATGACAGGATTGTCTCCATCAATAAGATGATGCAATTATTTTCTCACAGTTTCACTCTAGAATCTTTGCTCCAAAATGCATTTGAGTGTCTGTCTAGAGTAATGTAATATAACTCTACTCTTACCTGTCTGTAGAGATAAATGTTTAAAGGTGCACTATGCAGAAATCGCTCCGCCATATCTTGGTTGCTAAAATTCTAATAGTTCACCTCATTTCAGTTTGTGACAACAAGCAGTCATTGCGTAGAGAATCATTGCTAAAGTACAAAAATAAAAATAAAATAAACTGCAAAACGGGAAGCATAGAAATACTACACAGAACAGATCTGCTTCTTAGTCTTTCAACTGGAATTAAAGATTTCTAATTACATTTCTATGTGAATTTGGTTGGGTCATACAAAAAGTGACCTATTGTAGCTTTAAGGTAAAATGCTTAACATACAGCAGTTTCAGTTTTGCAGTGGTCTGACTGTCTGAGGTGGTCACACAGCCCAAGTGGAGGTTTTTATGGGGGAGGCTAGAAATGTTAGCCACATAACTGAAGATGGGATTTGGTTGTTGAGTGCTTCCAATGCAATTCTGTGTTCTGGATTTTAGCACTTAATGCTAATGTTGCCAATTCTTCAGCACTTCAGAACTGTACCATTCTTTTCACCATTGATTCCTATTTCCTAGTTTATTTTTGCTAACATCACTTAATAAAACAAATGTACTCATTGAAACAGCTATAAAAGCTATAAACATAGGCTATTGCAATAGAGGAAGACAGGAGGAAATGGTCATTTTAAAGATCTCCACACCCTCTGATACATGCATGTTTCCGCTCCAGCGGAATATACTGTATGTGTGCAAATTGCATCCCTCCTGGCCTCACCAGGGACCTGGTTGACAGTCCAGGCCTGAGCAGACAAATGACCATTAACACATACAGCCGGGGTCAAGTGTTGAGGGCCATGTAGTATCGGTGATCTATATCTGTCTATATTAGTTACTATGCTGTTACTACACAGCAGGGCGCAACTTTGGTTTATCCAGTCGGATAAACACTCCTAACAGCCTGCCTGACCGCTCGGAGGCATCCGCATGGTCCTAAAGCTCACCGTTGACTCACATTCCAATTATAAAACTGGGCGGGACAAAAATGCAACTTGAGAATGTGGGGGCCCCTCCCCAGTGAAAGTTTCACCCCTACTAAGCAGTAATGTATTATGGCAGTGTTATGTTACGACAGCTAATAGAAAGTGCACATGGGCTAAATGACACTAAACTGTACTCCTGTCTCTTGCCTGGTGATATTCTCCACAACACAAATATTACAGGCCACCAATTCATTATCACAGCCAGACTAAGAGGGGCTCCACATGTCTAGACACAGGCTACATTATATGATGAAGAGGGTCGAAATGTGGAGAAGGGTTTTCCTACCTCGTCGTTACTCCCCCGTCACTGATCAATCCACAGCCATCCAATCAATACTGTCGGGAGAATTTCATCGATCCAATCTGAGATTTTTACCACAACTTTGACCAAATGTTAATGCATGCTCTACTGGACTTTACTGACAAAGAGTTGTTCCTAGGCCAATGTAGGGTGTTCTGCAATGAGAAGTTAGAGAGATATTGGAGATGAACAGAGGGCAATGTTAGATTTAAGACCATAGTTTCATAGTATGTCAGAATAATGTGTAAGACTAGATACAAACACAACAAGACACAAGCTAGGGTTCCATCCAATTGGCAACCGATTTTCATGTGAATATTCTAAAATCCACGTGAAGAAAATATAAACATTTTCCCAACAGTGGTGTTTCCACCAAACATTTTCAACACTAACAATAGTTTTGTCAGAAAAACTGTTGCTTTAAATAGCAAATGTGTCCACTCTGGTCTTGGCATGTGTGCTCTAGACAATAGTTTGCAGATACAGTGCGGGAAGGCTAGCCTACATGAGATTATTATGGATAAGAGCAAGATTATTTTTAGTTGTCAAACGGCAGCCAAGCATCAATCATCATGTCACCAGAAAAAGATCCTCAATATTTATTGAAAGGAGCATCAATCTCATCACCGTGCATTTTCTCCACCCTGTGAAGTTCATCATAACATATTTAATCTGTAGCCAAATAAACTGCATGCTTTCCCAAATCTTAGTGGGAAGACCACATAACATCTCACCGCTTGACTCCAAGTTTACTTCGATATGATGGTTAATTATATCAATATTTGCACTTAAGCCATTACCATTGCCATTTCTCGCATAATGCATTTTACAGACAGAAAAAGATCCCAACACAATGAATGAACAAATTACCTGTCTGCATTTACAAAATTGTATCTAAACTTCCTGTTTCTATCACAGCTGTCGTGAATTTTTATACAATATGAGGATGGAAATGTGGTTACTGAGAGCAACAGAGAGGGAAAGAGCAGAGGGAGAACTGAGGGACAGGAGGAGGTTTGGTTAATTGTATTTGTGCACCGAGGAATTCCATAACATACTAGCCTGTGCATCTCCATCCAGGATCGATAATGTGAAACACCAGCATAATCAAATCACATATAAACCTTTATGACCCCACTACCTTGGACTGCAAAACCAATTCAGTGTAAACAGCCACACATAGAAGCAAAGCTGAGTGTTAAGTGCTCTGTTTATACCATATGTCTCAGGTGTTGATCACTGGTCAAAGTGTCAGACAAATCTCTCAATCTCAACTTCTGAAGTTTCCAAACCTTGGATTCAGTAATCAGCACCCTTCAACACGGCTCCTCTCCCCTCCTAGTCAAACTACAGCATTGCAGCCACATGGCCCGTAGATTCTGAATCACACAATCCCCAGTGGCATGTAATGCAAGGAATGTCTAAATTGAATGACCATTGGAGTCCAATTTATGTGAATTGGCATGGCATGACAAATAACATTCTTTATAGAGTCTGTATACTATGTTTACTGCACATGTAATCTTAACAATCCAGTTTACTCTTCAGTCAGATGATGGGGTGAAAATTCCAGATTGTTTCTCTGACATTTACCATTATAAAGTTTCACATCATGTCACAACTCTTGTCATAGTAAACATTCACTGCTTTCATTAGGCTTCAATGCAATCAAAAATAATGATTGTAAAGTTGGCTCTATTTCATTTAGCCTTGATCAGGTCCAACAACAGCAACAACATTAGCAGCCGGAAGGGTATTCTACAAAGCAAGCTAGATCTACTCAGGGTTTTCTAAAGCTAACCAGCTTCAGTTAGCTTCACATGCCAGCTCAGGCTTCATCCGTACTACGAATGTGGATATCGCTCGTCTGCTTGCCGCTGTAATGGTTTTCTTCTGGGGAAAGAGAGGCGGACCAAAATGCAGTGTGGTTAGTTTTGTACATCTTTAATAAAGATGAAAGTACAACAATCTACAAAACAAGAAACGTGAAAAAAAACAAAACCAGTCCTATCTGGTGCCACAAACACAAAGACAGGAACAATCACCCACAAACACACAGTGAAACCCAGGCTACCTAAGTATGATTCTCAATCAGAGACAACTAATGACACCTGCCTCTGATTGAGAACCATACTAGGCCGAAACATAGAAATACCCAAATCATAGAAAAACAAACATAGACTGCCCACCCCAACTCACGCCCTGACCATACTAAATAATGACAAAACAAAGGAAATAAAGGTCAGAACGTGACAGCCGCTAACTCTAGCAGGCTTACAACTGAAGCACGCCAAACTCTTCATTGAGAACGCCAAACTCTTCTTTCATACAATGCTGAAAAAAATCAATCCATGATCGAGTTAGAGCCACATTTTAATTTGAGCTGATATCAAAATGAAAAGTTTTTTTTTTTTAAGTAATCTTGCAATTTCAGTAGGCTATGGTGTGAAATAGGCCTTGAGAAGTGACTTTTTTACTTATCGTTAATGCCGACTTTGGTGTGCGTATAAATGCACAACCACAAGTCCTTTTTCCCCACTGCTATCGATAAAATTATTGTATTAAGTCATACAAAAGTGCATGATGATTAAAATGCATTCTGACATTACTAAATGTTTAATGTGATATAGAGTACCAGTCAAAAGTTTGGACACACCTACAAATTCAAGGGGTTTTCTTTATTTTGACTATTTTCTATATTGTAGAATAATAGTGAAGACATCACATGGAATATGAAAAAACACATGAAAAAACACATGGAATCATGTAGTAACCAAAAATGTATTAAACAAATTAAAATATATTTTATAATTGAGATTCTTCAAAGTAGCCACACTTTGCCTTGCTGACCGATTTGCAAACTCTTGAATTCTCTAAACCAGCTTCATGCGGAATGAAGGAGTTCCCACATACAGTATGTTGAGCACTTGTTGGCTGCTTTTCCTTCACTCTGCAGTCCAACTCATTCCAAACCATCTCAATTGGGTTGAGGTCGGGTGATTGTGGAGAACAGGTCATCTGATGCAGCACTCCATCACTCTCCTTCTTGGTCAAATAACCCTTACACAGCCTGGAGGTGTGTTGGGTCATTGTCCTGTTGAAAAATAAATGATAGTCCCACTAAGTACAAACCAGATGGGATGGCGTATCGCTGCAGAATGCTGTGGTAGCCATGCTGGTTAAGTGTGTCTTGAATACTAAATAAATCACAGACAGTGTCACCAGTAAAGCACTCCCACACCATCACACCTCTTCCTCCATGGTTCACTTTGGGAACCACACATGCGGAGATCATCCGTTCACCTACTCTGCATCTCACAAAGACACAGCGGTTGGATCCAAAAATCTAAAATTTGGATTTTCACCGGTATAATGTCCATTGGGTGTGTTTCTTGTCCCAGGCAAGTCTCTTCTTATTATTTGTGTCCTTTAGTAGTGGCTTCTTTAAAGAAATTCGACCTTGAAGGCCTGATTCCTGCAGTCTCCTCTGAACAGTTGATGTTGAGATGTATCTGTTACTTGAACTCCATGAAGCATTTATTTGGGCTGCAATCTGAGGTGCAGTTAACTGTAATGAATTTATCCTCTGCAGCAGAGTTAACTCTGGGTCTTCCTTTCCTGTGGCGGTCCTCATGAGAGACAGTTTCGTCATAGCGCTTGATGGTTTTTGCAACTGCACTTGAAGAAACTTTTAAAGTTCTTGAAATTTTCCAGATTAACTGACCTTCATGTCTTAAAGTAATGATGAACTGTTGTTTCTCTTTGCTTATTTGACCTGTTCTTGCCATAATATGGACTATAGGGCTATCTTCTGTATAACACCCCTACCTTGTCACAACACAACAGATTGGCTCAAACGCATTAAGAAGGAAAGAAATTCCACAAATTAACTTTTAAAAAGGCACACCTGTTAATTGAAATGCATTCCAGGTGACCACCTCATGAAACTGGTTGAGAGAATGCCAAGAGTGTGCAAAGCTGTGTAAAGTGTGCAAAGGGTGGCTACTTTGAAGAATCTCAAATATAAAGTATATTTTGATTTTGAAATTGGTTACTACATAATTCTATATGTGTTATTTCAAATGTGTTATGTCTTCACTATTATACTACAATGTATAAAATAGTAAAAATAAAGAAAATTAGTAGCTGTGTTCAAACTTTTGACTGGTACTGTATTTTAACACTATTCTTTTACACAAAACAACACGTAGTCTTCTTCAAATGAAGGGGATGATGACGCAATCTTCGCTAGAGGAAGGGAATCTGATTTCATTGGTCCTCAACTCGTGGCTCAGTCATTCAGGATAAGTGGATTTAGCTGTGAGTTAGCCTGCTCTGGAGCAGGTTAGTTCTGAAGGATTCGTTACCATACAAATGTTTTGCCTAAAAGGTGAGCCACTTTCGTAAGGCCGGTTATTCCGAGTTGAGCTCAGAGTTGACCAAAGTTACATCGCTCACTCAACCATGCTTCGTAGGACACCCTCTGCGCTCTCAATGGCTGATACTGCATGGAATCTGCTCCACAATCTAATTAAACATTTGCTTCATTTATCTTCTTAAGTGGGAAAACATACCAAGACTCACAAGAAACCAAATCACCAAACAACTTGTGTAACATTTCCAAATCAGTTAAGGTTCTAATTAATGAAACCACACACCTGCGGTGCCAAGCAATCGCCAGAGGACAGTGAATAATGTGGCAATCAAATGAGTCAAGCAAAAGGGTCCGACCAATTATAAACAAACAATCTGGAGCATAGTGGTGTGCTTAAACAGGTGATAGTTATCATTGAATTAGAGCCGAGATTATTGCGGGAACAGTAGCTGGGCTGTTTCATCCTTTAGGCACCTGATGAACTGTGGGCTGGGCTGGGCTTTGGGAGAGTGACAGGCCACCCTGACTTTCATTTGCTGGAGCCTAAAGAAGGGTCAGAGACAGAGAGGAGTAAATCACTGGTGGGAATGCAGCACCACAGTGGAGCAGAGCATTACAGCATGTCAAAGTCACAACTCCACTCTCACATCGCATCTTATGGTGGGAGACAAAAGATATATGAGGTCTGTGGTCTCGTAATGTTACTGTGTTTACCTCTCTGGAGTATGACTCAATGCAATCAAGATAAGTAACTTTCTATAAAATGGGATTTCCCATTTGTTCCTATGGTTTGATCTTCATTTCTATTCTGACTACCAGTTGCCATTTCAAAGGACTTCAATGGTACAACATCTTTTGTATACATGTAAATCCTGAATTATTTGGGCTGTTTGATATAGGATCACAGGAGACATTCATATTGCAACATCACCAGGCTCCTGATGTCCCACTGCCATTGTCATTTAAAAGTACTTACTGGCACAAATTTCCAGGAAATTGAGATTCTGTGTTCCCCTGAAACAAAGCCATGACACTAATCAAATGAACAATAAACCTAAATAATTTGTGCCAGAGGAACATTATCAATTTATAGATTTAGAACGTACACCATTGAAAAATAATAGATGAAGTTTGCTCCGAGCAAAAACACTAAGCACTTTAATAGCTTTCATAGTCTTACAATACATTTCCAAATCAATATTTCATTAACTGGATAGAGGTGCAATGTTCTTTGTTAATAAAAATATATATTTTCTTGGGCACAGAGTTAAAGTTTACAGTTTGAAAGACGTTCCGGCATGAAGATATAGGGTAGGTAAGGTAGGAGGCTCCCTATCCTCCCCTGATTGTCTCTGTGTTTATGGTCCATTTTACAGCCTGAATGCCCCTGAATCCCCACAGGCATGTATTAGGTGACTTTCCCCACAGCAGATAGTAAGTACTGTACACTAGGAAGCGTTCTGACTCTGGCACTGATTCATCTCATAGGTAGTCCAGACCGGCCCTATACACCATGGAGCTGTAAAGCATAACTATAATTAATGTAAACTGTACGGTTGACATTTAAAGAAGAGGAATTCAAGATTTGGAGGTAAGAGGTGGATGCTATTTTGATTATGCTCCCTCTCCACCCATACCCATCACCACAACCATAGCATAATGTACAGTATATCAATGGCCTTTGAAATACTAGTAACTATAGGAATGATAGGATGACACAGAATGCCATTGCATTCTTCAGCAATCACATTCAATCCGAGATTCTAAGGTCATGAGTAACCAATTGAAATCCAACATTATTAAAATAAACACGTAACATGCATACCCGATTGGACTGGATTTGTGCCTTTCAATAGCCACTCAATTTAAAACATGATATTATATTTTATCTGCTGGAATGTAAATTGTTGGCATGTGCTCCATTCAACCAAGATAAGCATCTTCCCATATATTTTTGCTGTTCAAGTCTTTCCATAATTTGGTGCAAAGTGCATTTAGGCACAACACAACAGTGACACCTAGAGACAAGCAGTGACTATTAGGCAAACTGGCAGCCTTCATTGTGATTATTACATCATTAATCCATTGGTTTTTTAAATGGACTTTGCCTTTACTTAACCAGGCAAGTCAGTTAAGAACAAATTCTTATTTTCAATTATGGCCTAGAAACAGTGGGTTAACTGCCACAGAGTTTGCCACAGAGCCACAGAGTTTTACCTTGTCAGCTCAGGGATTTGATCTTCCAACCTTGCAGTTATAAGTCCAACATGGCAGGTTATTGCTAACGTTATTGCAAATGAATTATGTTAATTAATATCTATAACTATAAACTAATCAGGTTGGCATTTACAAAGACCTTCTATGCTAATTATTATTCTATGAACAGAACTGACACACTAAACGTCCTCCTTGCTGATCCTGCAATGTTATCTATACTAAAGATACCTTAATGATGGAAATAACAATGCATTATTTTACTATTTTAATGATGCATTCACGATTCAGCAGGTAGGGTTATTATTTGGTTGAAAAAAGCCAGACCCCAGCCAGGAAGCTGTCAATATGATGGGGATGCTCTATACGCAAGTTTATTCAGGGACAGCTATGAATATTGCTTTATTGAAGCCTCCATACTAGCTCGTCCAGGATGCAATGAACCTGTTTGTGTCTGGCTTCTGTTGTTGCTTTATCTCAAGGGCTGCCTGCCTAGCGGTGTGAGCTGGTGTCTGCAATGGATTTCCTTGGGGAGCTAACATCATTTGTGTCTGTCCTTCCACGCTCAGTGGAAAAATGAAAACACAAAGGCACTTTTTTTTTGCTATATTCCCACCTAAACCTCTACTACTATCATATTAACAGTAACAAACCCCACTTCAGGAAAATAACATATCTGGAGAGAATCCTTCACCCAGGGAAAGAGAATACATCTAGTATACTTGGCCTTTTCTCAATGCAAGGCTTCACATGGGGGGAATTCCAACCAGAGTTAAGCGTGCGTAAATAAATCCCTTTTATTTTCTCTATGCTTATTCTGACCTTGAACTTAAGCATGAGAATAGCATGCTATTCACCCACTATTTGTTGGGAGGCGTCTACAGATACGCTGAAATTCTTACTTGACTTAATTCCCTCATAATTCCACCACTTTACGCACAATGAAACAATGAATAAACTCGAGCAACCCGTCAGTTCCAAGTAGAACAAGTAGTTGATTTTATTTTATAGAAACAACACCATTCTCCATTAACTGTAATAAAACATGTTTTTAGCAAGTGTTTTTTTTTGTGTCATTTTTTGTTTGGGCGGGGGGGTGACATGTCACCCAGAGATGCCAAGCTTATATCAAATCAAATCAAATCAAATTTATTTATATAGCCCTTCGTACATCAGCTGATATCTCAAAGTGCTGTACAGAAACCCAGCCTAAAACCCCAAACAGCAAGCAATGCAGGTGTAGAAGCACGGTGGCTAGGAAAAACTCCCTAGAAAGGCCAATACCTAGGAAGAAACCTAGAGAGGAACCAGGCTATGTGGGGTGGCCAGTCCTCTTCTGGCTGTGCCGGGTGGAGATTATAACAGAACATGGCCAAGATGTTCAAATGTTCATAAATGACCAGCATGGTCGAATAATAATAAGGCAGAACAGTTGAAACTGGAGCAGCAGCACAGTCAGGTGGAAGTTGAAACTGGAGCAGCAGCATGGCCAGGTGGACTGGGGACAGCAAGGAGTCATCATGTCAGGTAGTCCTGGGGCATGGTCCTAGGGCTCAGGTCAGTTGAAACTGGAACAGCAGCATGGCCAGGTGGACTGGGGACAGCAAGGAGTCATCATGTCAGGTAGTCCTGGGGCATGGTCCTAGGGCTCAGGTCCTCCGAGAGAGAGAAAGAAAGAGAGAAGGAGAGAATTAGAGAACGCACACTTAGATTCACACAGGACACCGAATAGGACAGGAGAAGTACTCCAGATATAACAAACTGACCCCAGCCCCCCGACACATAAACTACTGCAGCATAAATACTGGAGGCTGAGACAGGAGGGGTCAGGAGACACTGTGGCCCCATCCGAGGACACCCCCGGACAGGGCCAAACAGGAAGGATATAACCCCACCCACTTTGCCAAAGCACAGCCCCCATACCACTAGAGGGATATCTTCAACCACCAACTTACCATCCTGAGACAAGGCTGAGTATAGCCCACAAAGATCTCCGCCACGGCACAACCCAAGGGGGGGGCACCAACCCAGACAGGATGACCACAACAGTGAATCAACCCACTCAGGTGATGCACCCCCCCCCAGGGACGGCATGAGAGAGCCCCAGCAAGCCAGTGACTCAGCCCCTGTAATAGGGTTAGAGGCAGAGAATCCCAGTGGAAAGAGGGGAACAGGCCAGGCAGAGACAGCAAGGGCAGTTCGTTGCTCCAGAGCCTTTCCGTTCACCTTCCCACTCCTGGGCCAGACTACACTCAATCATATGACCCACTGAAGAGATGAGTCTTCAGTAAAGACTTAAAGGTTGAGACCGAGTTTGCGTCTCTGACATGGGTAGGCAGACCGTTCCATAAAAATGGAGCTCTATAGGAGAAAGCCCTGCCTCCAGCTGTTTGCTTAGAAATTCTAGGGACAATTAGGAGGCCTGCGTCTTGTGACCGTAGCGTACGTGTAGGTATGTACCGCAGGACCAAATCAGAGAGATAGGTAGGAGCAAGCCCATGTAATGCTTTGTAGGTTAGCAGTAAAACCTTGAAATCAGCCCTTGCTTTGACAGGAAGCCAGTGTAGAGAGGCTAGCACTGGAGTAATATGATCAAATTTTGGGGTTCTAGTCAGGATTCTAGCAGCCGTATTTAGCACTAACTGAAGTTTATTTAGTGCTTTATCCGGGTAGCCGGAAAATAGAGCATTGCAGTAGTGTCATACCCAAGAAGACTCGAGGATGTAATCGCTGCCAAAGGTGCTTCAACAAAGTACTGAGTAAAGGGTCTGAATGCTTATGTAAATACATGTTTTTATTTGCAATAAATTAGCAAACAAATCATCAAACATTTCTAAAACTGTTTTCGCTCATTATGGTGTATTGTGTGTAGATTGAAAAGGGAAAAAATTTATTTAATCCATTTTAAAATAAGGCTGTAACGTAACGAAATGTGGAAAAAGTTAAAGGGTCTGAATACTTTCCGAATGCACTGTATATGCTGTATTTTGTTTGTATTGTGTTGGGCTTTATGTTCATTCTCACGGTCAATAATTCTAATGTTATAACTTCTAATAGTAACTGTATCTACTGGTGGATTGGAAGAGAGTGAGGTGATTGCCATCTAAAAGCCAACATCTCTTTTTGCAGCAGTACTGTCTGCCAGCAGTAATAATCATCTGATTGATTGAGAGATTCAAGGAGCTATCATCGTTAAGTAACAGATGCAAAGCATTTAATATTTACATTCATGCACTTCTAAATGAATTTTGTAACTTTGCCTGAGGAGCATTTATTAACTACAGGGTACTCCCACATCATATGAAGGAACGTGCCTACCTGATTTAGGGGACACAGTGAACAGTTGGGAGTTAGGGACAATTTCTACATAAAACGTTTCCTTGGTGTTAAATGGATTAGGAGATCCTAATGCCATATTTTTTTCCATATTCTGTTCCAGTTAAAGGGTTATTCAGATTCTGTGTACCATACTTTTTAAATGGCTAGCTCAGAATATTAGCTTTCCAAAAGTTGCTCACATATTATAGAGATCAGTCTTATCGGGAGTCCCAAAAATGTATTTGTAAATCCCATCAATAGATGGTTCGGTAGTTGGGTTCCCCAAGGTACTCCATAGGCCAGCATAGTTTACCTAAGTTGTAAATATAGAAAAAAGGAGTTGCCTGTTAATGTGTATGTTTCTTGGAATGTTCTCAGACCATTAATGTCCATGATATCGGCAAGCATACAGATTCCACATTTAGACCATTGCAAAAGGCCGCACTACAAATTGAATGGCATTAGTGTGAAATATTGGAATATGGGCATGCCATTTTGATTCACAGTTACATTGTTTTACAATTTTGCGCCAAATAGGAATTGTGTGAGCAATAATAGGAACAAAGCATCATTTACATTGTTTAAGGGATATACAGTACGTTCAGAAAGTATTCAGACCCCTTGACTTTTTCAAAATGTTGATACCTTACAGCCTTATTCTAAAATGGATTTAAAAAATAAAATAAGTACTATATACTTGTTATACACACAAACCCCATTATGACAAAGCAAAAACAGTTTTGGGGATTTTTTTTTGCTAATTTATTACTAGTAAAAAAACTGATATCACATTTACAAAAGTATTCAGACCCTTTACCCTTTACAGCTTCGGCAGCAATTACAGCCTCGAGTCATCTTGGGTATTACACTACAAGCTTGGCACACCTGTATTTGGGGAGTTTCTCCCATTCTTCTCTGCAGATCCTCTCCAGCTCTGTGAGGTTGGATGGGGAGCGTTGCTGCACAGCTATTTTCAGGTCTCTCCAGAGATGTACGATCTGGTTCAAATCCGGGCTCTGGCTTGGCCACTCAAGAACATTCAGAGACTTGTCCCGAAACCACTCCTACGTTGTCTTGGCTGTGTGCTTTGGGTCATTGTCCTGTTGGAAAGTGAACCTTCACCTCAGTCTGAGGTCCTGAGCACTCTGGAGCAGATTTCATTAAGAATCTCTCTGTACTTTGCTCCCTCCATCCTGACTAGTCTCCCAGTCCCTGCTGCTGAAAAACATCCCCACAGCATGATGCTGCCACCACCATGCTTCACCGTAGGGATGGTGCCAGATTTCCTCCAGACATGACACTTGGCATTCATTCCAAAGAGTCCAATCTTGGTTTCATCAGACCAGAGAGTCTTGTTTTTCATGGTCTGAGAGTCTTTAGGTGCCTTTTGTTGTGCCTTTTACTGAGGAGTGGCTTCCGTCTGGCCACTCTACCATAAAGGCCTGATTGGTGGAGTGCTGCAGAGATGGTTGTCCTTCTGGAAGGTTCTGCCATCTCCACAGAAGACCACCTACATTTTGGTGGTTCCAAACTTCTTCCAGTTAAGAATGGTGATGGCCACTGTGTTCTTGGGGACTTTTAATAATGCATAAATGTTTTGGTACTTTTCCCCAGATCTGTGCCTCGACACAATCCTGTCTCGGAGATCTACGGACAATTCGTTCGACCTCATGTCTTGGTTTTTGCTCTTACATGCCCTGTCAACTGTGGGACTTTATATAGACAGGTGTGTGCCTTTCCAAATCATGTCCAATCCATTTAATTGACCACAGGTGGACTCCAATCAAGTTGTAGAAACATCAAGGATTTTCAAAGGAAACAGGATGCACCTGAGCTCAATTTTGAGTCTCATAGCAAAGGGTCTGAATACTCATGTAAATAAGGTATTTCTGGTTTATCTAAAAAAACTGTTTTTGCTTTGTCATTATGGGGTATTGTGTGTAGATTGCTGATGATTTTTATTTTTTTTATCCATTTTAGAATAAGGCTGTAATGTAACAAAATGTCTAAAAAAGTCTAGTGGTCTGAATACTTTCCGAAGGCACTGTACAGTGTCAGTGAAGACCACCTCTTCCAGGGCAATAGGAGACACCATGTTTATCTCTATACTGAGTCATTGGGTAGAAGAATCATGTCTAAACCAAATTTAGGATGGGGCAAAATGCTAGTGCCTGGAAATACACTTCAACGTATGGTACGAACAATCTTCCTACATCTTTTCCTCTTTACAAATGTCTTAATTGTATACAGGATCGTTTACCTTGCCACTAGGCTACACTGGGGTGGCAGTGTAGCCTAGTGGTTAGAGTAACCGAAAGGTTGCAAGTTCAAATCCCTGAGCTGACAAGGTACAAAATCTGTCGTTCTGCCCTTGAACAGGCAGTTAACCCACTGTTCCTAGGCCGTCATTGAAAATAAGAATTTGTTCTTAACTGACTTGCCTAGTAAAATAAAGGTTAAAAAAATAAAAAAAATAAAATTAAAAATTAAAATTAAAATAAAAATACATTTTGAAACCGCACCATGAATTTGATCCCAATAGCCAGAAGGGGGAGCCATGGGAAGCATTAAACTTCAAAAATTCAGCCGTGGCAATATATTCATTTTGACAATAGATATTCTGCCAGTTAAAACCTGTTAAGGCTAGGGGGCACTATTTTCATTTTTGGAAAAATAATGTTCCCAAGGTAAACGGGCTATTTTTCAGGACCAGATGCTAGAATATGCATATAATTGACAGCTTAGGATAGAAAACACTCTGAAGTTTCCAAAACTGTAAAAAATATTGTCTGTGAGTATAACAGAACTGATATTGCAGGCGAAAGCCTGAGAAAAATCCAATCAGGAAGTGACTCTTATTTTGAAACCTCTGTGTTCCTATGGATCCCTATTGGCCATTGAAAGGGATATCAACGAGATTCCTTTTTCTATGGCTTCCCTAATGTGTCTACAGTCACTAGACATAGTTTCAGGCTTTTATTTTGAAAAATTAGCGTGCACGACAACATTGCGTCAGTGGTCAGGTGGTGGCTCTCAGAGTGATTCTTGCGTAATAGACAAAGGCGGCCATTGTTCCTCTCGCTCCTACTGAAAAGACAATTGTCCCAGTTGATATATTATCGAATAGATATTTGAAAAACACCTTGAGGATTGATTATAAAAAACGTTTACCATGTTTCTTTCGATATTATCTAATTCTAATTCTAATTCTAATTCGTTGTCGTGACCGCAATTTCCGGTGGATTTCTCTACAAAACGTGAACAAGAAAAGGAGGTATTTCGGCTATAAAAATAATCTTTATGGAACAAAATGAACATTTGCTGTCTAACTGGGAGTCTCGTGAGTGAAAACATCCGAAGCTCATCAAAGGTAAACGATTTGATTGCTTTTCTGATTTTCGTTACCAAGCTTCCTGCTGCTAGCTGGACATAATGCTATTCTAGGCTATCGATAAACTTACACAAATGCTTGTCTTGCTTTGGCTGTAAAGCATAATTTCAGAATCTGAGATGACAGGGTGATTAACAAAAGGCTAAGCTGTTTCCCTATACTTCACTTGTGATTTCATGAATATGAATATTTTCTAGTAAGATTTTTTGTCCGTTGTGCTAATTAGTGCAGTTGATGACAATTCTCCCGGATCCGGGAGGGGTAGTTCTAAGAAGTACATCCCAGCCAAAAGACAGCACCCTACACAGGGCAGTGGGATATGTTTTGTTAGACCAGAGGAAAGAGTGCCTCCTACTTGCCCTCCAACACCACTTCCAGCAGCATCTGGTCTGCCATCTAGGGACAGAACAGGACCAACCTTGCTTAGCTTCAGATCTAAGCCAGCAGTGGGATGCAGGATGGTATGCTGCTGGCGACTTAAATGAGAACACTGGGTGGCATCCTCCTTTTTTAAAATAAAATCTACATTAATTTTAAATATACCTCAGGAGGAATACTGTCCCATCCAGGTGATTTGCCTTCATTCATACTATCCAATGCCCTTTTTAATTCATTGAGAAAGATTTGGGCTCCCAGCGCTGTGGCTTCTTCTGTTGAGAGAAAAGGAATTCTTCATTATTTTAGAAAGGACTTAGTCTGGATTTACAATCAGAGGTATACAGATCTTTATAGAAGCAGGACAATGTTTGATTGATTAATTTGGGATTCTGATAGTAATTCCCCTGTTTCAGATTTAATAGTTGCTATATCAGCTAATTGATAAATACTAGGCCTGTGAAAGTCATGACATTTTGTTAGCCGGTTATTGTCGTGCAAAATGCTGCCCGTCTCATGGTAATTGACCGTTAATTAACATACACGCGTTTAGCATCTCCAGGCTTCCACGCAAACAAGCCAATGATGCACTCCTTTGGAACATCTCAATTTTAAAAATCTAATAAATCAATTTATACTACACCAGCACAATAAATCCATTATTTATTTTAGGCAGGTCTAAAGAATGACATTATGATATAAGGAACAGAATAAGTTGGCCTACTGTATGTTATCCGGCTATGCGCCATACCATAGGCTGTAGGCTTGTTCATTTAGCAGACAATACCACAATTGCATTGTCTTATATAATTTTATAGTAAGAAGAATATAATTGAATTGAATGAAATAGAAAGGATATTTTTCCCATTCAGGACTGAGTGTGCATATGAAGTGGCTACATTAAGCATAAAAGTAGTCATTTGAAACAGGTCCTATATACTATATAGGCCTCTCGCATCTTTTTAAGTGGGATAACTTGCACAATTGGTGGCTGACTAAATACTTTTTTGCCCCACTGTATATACACTAATAAATCAATACCCTACCATCTAAGCCTACACTCATTAAGAACCCACCACCTTACACCACTATTTAAGTATATATAGTCCTACCTCAGGCCAACAGGCTGAAAGGATGGGACACCACCACTCAACACACCCTGTAACTCTTCTGACATCAAGTCTCGTACACCCAAATACCTCTGCAGCTGCCACCACAACCTCCATTTTATGTGACTTATGGTCCATCCCTGCAGTACAGATGATAACCATTACTATAAATGCAAAAAATCCAATCTTACTGAAGCATATATCACTTGTTGGCCTATCCCCCTCTACTGGTACAGATCTACACTCACACTACTCTCAGGATCCCTCCCCCCAATCTTCCTCTACTTTCTACACTGCCTCAGACAACTTCTGCACTGCTCGGACCCTGGAAACCTCACCCTGCTTCTCTCGCACCGGACATTTCTGATCCCCAGCCCCATGGGCACCCTCACAATTAACACATACCACTACTTTTCCCAATACTACACATTCCTTTGTCTCATGCCCTTCTGCACACTTCCTCACACCTAGGAACCTCCCTCCTACACACTGCTGCCACATGCCCATGAGCTTGACACCTGTAACAAGGTAATGTATTCGGCACAAAGGTTTGTAAAGAATAACTTCTATATCGTAACATCACTTTTTCAGGCAAAGACTCAACAACAAAACTCAAAAGAACACACGACTGTTTCACCACTCACGTCACACTGTCTGCCTCTCACTAAACGACGAGCATCACAAACACCGGGAAACTTCCCCTTCAGTTGGTCAACTTTCACAATTACTGCTACCCCAGTAATCACTCCTTTCAATGGCACCCTTTTCTTGAGAGCAAAACAATTCACATCGCTTGTACCCATTAGTTTAATGCAGCAGAAACACAAACACTTATCACAAGCCCACTTCTGGTTACCGTCACCGATTCCACAGCATCCAACTGTTTTCACCCACCCTGATACCACAAATGGATCAGCCAAAAGGTAAGGGTCCACTTTTTCCAAAAAGACTGATTAGCAATGAGTTGCAGCTAATGCTTGTTGAGGACCTGCGTTCAAGGCAACTAGTTAAAGTGGTCTGGTCCTCTCTCCTGAATGTGTTCATTCTTAACACCATGAAAACTGCAGACACATGTTGTGTATTCTACTGTGCTATCTCTCAACAGTAGGTTGAGACTCCAAATGATTACCCCCCCAAAAATATATAATTTGGTCAGGGCCCCTACACGCAGCACAGACTGCGTATAGGCATAGGCTGCACTGCATGTCAGCATTTGTTATACTGCATACATAACATCTCAGTCGTACAGTATGCAAGTCTGTGATTGTGCTGTGCTTTACTAAGGTGTGAGTGGGGATAAAAAAGAAACAGAAGCAAGAACAGCTGCTATACTTTTGGTAGTTCTGCTGAGCATTGTGCTCTGGGAACAAGGTGAGAGTCATTGGCTCTAACCTGAAATTGAGGGCACTTGTCTGCTTAAATTGGGTCCGAAAGTGGCATTTCATTTGAAAATACACTCAAAGCCATTTGTAGCCGACATGGGCTTGGCTGGATGAAGTGACAGACAAATCAGACAGGCTGGACAGATCTGTAACATAAAGAGTGGGGAACTAAAGGGCAATTAGGAACAGCAGTGACCCAGCTCCAGGCCTCTCCTGCTCCCACAACCTGTGGCCTTTAGAAGATGGGAAAGACCTTTATATACACAGAAACTGTAAACAATTTTGTCAGAGAATGGTGGAGTGTGCTGATGGGTTGTATAAGTCAAAATATCAAGGTGAATGCCAGTCAACGGGTAACATTGGGAAACTGACTATAAAAATGTTAACAATTATCTCACTTTAGATGCAAATTAAGATACAGAGCGGTGCTCCTTTGGAGAATACACTGTCAATGCTAGACCACTTCTTCTTTACAATGTTTTAAAGCATTATCAAGTCGCACCGTTTTCTAAATGCAGTCAGGCCCCAAGGACAGCCCTTTCCACACTCATAACAATCAAAGATCCAGAAGTAAATGGAGCATAGAAATGGGAGCTGGTGTGACCGGATTACACATGGGAAGATGGTTTGGTTCCTGTTGTCATCCAAAACCAGACACTGTCAGGGGAGTCCCAACTTGAAGGGGATTTGGCTGTTGGATTCAAAGAATGGAAGCAAGCCAAAATGTCTATTCAGCCACAGTGATGTGCCTCCTAACAAGGTTTTCGTTTTGATTCTGTGGTTGAGGGATTTCAGCAGTGCTTTGCACAGATCAAAACATTATGCAATGTCATAACGCAGTCTCATGATAAATAAACCAAGTTTATACTCTTCCAAAACAATCATCTGCGTGCATGACCAACGTTGAAATGGAGTTTTGATCTTGCATTGCAGTTGCTAGAGTACAAAAGAATCTAATAGTTTGGTCTCTGACAATGGAAATGCCGGACCAATTCATCGGTCTTCCTTTTCCAACTGACTAATACAGTCCATAGAGTATAATAGCAAAATATTGTTATTTCATTTTGTATTTTTAATAACACCAGTCTTTCAGATAGAGGATATTTTTAAACGTTCTACTAAAAATAAATGTGACGTTAACTGCAAGTGGCTCTGTAATAAATAATAATAAATAAATATTTTATACACTACATGACCAAAAGTATATGGACACATGCTCATCAAGCATCAAATTCCAAAATTGCATATCCAGGTGTTAGAATGGCCAAGTCAAAGTCCAGACCTGAATCCAATCGAGAATCTGTGGAAAGAACTGAAAACTGCTGTTCACAAATGCTCTCCATCCAACCTCACTGAGCTCGAGCTGTTTTGCAAGCAGGAATGGGAAAAAATGTCAGTCTCTCGATGTGCAAAACTGATAGAGACATACCCCAAGCGACTTACAGCTGTAATCGCAGCAAAAGGTGGCACTACAAAGTATTAACTTAAGGGGGCTGAATAATTTTGCACGCCCAATTTTTCCGTTTTTGATTTGTTAAAAAAGTTTGAAATATCCAATAAATGTCGTTCCACTTCATGATTGTGTCCCACTTGTTGATTCTTCACAAAAAAAGTTTACATACACCAAATACAATTAAACTCAGTTTTTCACAATTCCTGACATTCAATCCTAGTGAAGATTCCCTGTCTTAGGTCAGTTAGGATCACCACTTTATGTTAAGAATGTGAAATGTCAGAATAATAGTGGAGAGAATGGTTTATTGAAGCTTTTATTTCTTTCATCATATTCCCAGTGGGTCAGAAGTTTACGTACACTCAATTAGTATTTGGTAGCATTGCCTTTAAATTGTTTAACTTGGGTCAAACGTTTCGGGTAGCCTTCCACAAGCCTCCCAAAATAAGTTGAATTTTTTCTTTCCTCTTGACAGAGCGGTGTCATTGTCCATTCGGAAGACTCATTTGTGACCAAGCTTAAACTTCCTGACTGATGTCTTGAGATGTTGCTTCATTATATCCACATACTTTTCCTGCGTCATGATGCCATCTATTTTGTGAAGTGCACCAGTCCCTCCTACAGCAAAGCACCCCCACAACATGATGTTGCCACCCCCGTGCTTCAGGGTTGGGATGGTGTTCTTCGGCTTGCAAGCATCCCCTTTTTTCCTCCAAACATAATGGTCATTATGGCCAAATCATCAGACCAGAGGACATTTCTCCAAAAAGTATGATCTTTGTCCCCATGTGCAGTTGCAAACAGTAGTCAGGCTTTTTTATGGCGGTTTTGGAGCAGTGGCTTCTTCCTTCCTGAGCAGCCTTTAAGGTTGTTGATATAGGACTCGTTTTACTGTGGCTATAGATACTTTTGTACCAGTTTCCTCCAGCATCTTCACAAGGTCCTTTGCTGTTGTTCTGGGATTGATTTTCACTTTTCACACCAAAGTACGTTCATCTCTAGGAGACAGAACCTTCAGGTGTTTGAAAATTGCACCCAAGGATATTTTACCTTCAAGTAGATTAGAATGCAGCTTCCACAAGGATTAACCAGACTTGTGGCGATCTACAAGTTCTGGCTGATTTCGTTTGATTTTCCCATTAAGTCAAGCAAAGAGGGAGGGACTGAGTTTGAAGGTAGGCCTTAAAATACATCAGCAGGTGCACCTCCAATTGACTCAAATGTCATCAGAAGCTTCTAAAGCCATGACATTTTCTGGAATTTTCCAAGCTGTTTAAAGGCACAGTCAACTTAGTGTATGTAAACTTCTGACCCACTGGAATTGATACAGTGAAATAATCGGTCTCAAAAATTGTTGGAAAAATTATTGGTATTTTTGTTGCATATCCTAACTCCCCGCGACAACTTAGGAGTGGGGCCACGGCCATGGTCAGCATTTGTCAACAGCGAACCTGGAGCATTTATCGTTAAATGCTTTGCTCAAGGGCACATCGACAGATTTTTCATCTTGTCGGCTCGGGGTTTGAAACTAGCAACTTTTAGGCTACTGGCCCAACGCTCTAACCACTAGGCTACATACAGCCTCTAAGAGCTTACGCTTTGACTAAAATGTTAATGTAAACAATTAACTGCTGGGTGCGATCAAAAGCAGACAATCTCACAACAAAAACATACTACTTATAAATCCAAAATGAGAAAATCCAGAATCGTAAAAACAATCCCTCAAATATGATACATTATTTATTTACAACATATCAAATCACAAACAGTAATAGTTTCCCTAGAGTGCGTGGATAATGGTGCGACTCTTGAGCTGTTCAACGTAATTCTTGGCCTGGTCGAAGCCAGTCTTCTGTTCTGCCTTCGGTGGAAGCCCCTCCACCAGCTTGACAAAGTAGTGGCAGTGCACTTTATCCATGATCCCAAACATTCCTCTGCCATGGTAACGGATACGTTTCAGGTACTTCCCCTTGTTGGAGAATGATTCCGCTGAAGTGAGGGAGAAGGGGATAAAGAGTGCGTGAAAGAGTGTGTGTGTGACAGACATAGAACACTGACACATTTCTCATTCTGGAATTGCATTTGAATGTCAAACACATCAGAATAAAGATATTTCTGTTTCCATTTGTTTATCTATAATAACCTCTGAATTACATTTGCATAAATCATACCCAGCCTCTCTGAAGTGAAGAAAATTATGTATTTTCAGGCATCTAAAATTACATCCCTATTGTGATTTTTCAATACATTTCCATTGCTTTTTCCATTTGAAAACAGTCAGGACGTGATTAGAATGCAGCTTCCACCCTTTTATGATCACCATCACTTTTTTCTAACCTTGTTAACAATTTACATTCAGGAATTCAATCATGCTATTTAGGGCACGCATGGGCAATTTCTGCCATACATTTTATTGTGAGGATTCTCACAAGATGTTATGTGTATGAAGTTGTGTATCAGAGACTATCTGCACTGACTAGTATCCACACATCCCACACACAAACACTCAGTCAACACTGCTGTTCTATGATACTGTTCTATGATATACCATTTATTCTACTATGTGACCGAGACACTGCCCACATATTTATAAAAACAGTATTATTACTATGCATACTACCTCTATTACTTATTTTTTACCTGACTCTTCATTATTATTAATATTGATTAACGTACTGCATTAAGGGAGCTAGCACACAAGCATTTTGCTGCGCCTTTTATACTTGCTGTGAACTGTGTGTGAGACAAATACAATTTGATGTGTAATATTTCAAGAAGATGTACGACAGTTGACACTTACCAACATATAAATTGGACTTGTATTCCACATTGTGATTCCTGACTGCCATCTCCTGGGCTTCCAAGAGAACCTTAGAAATACAACAACGTATCACATCATGAAAGGAAGACGGGCCAAACACTGACAAGTCATACGAGTGTATTTTGTCAGTATAACTATAGAACTACTGGACATGAGCACATCACACAGACAGGTCACCCGTGATATAAAATCAGTATTTGACGCCCATCCATGTCCGAGGACAACGGGAGATGATGTGGAAACAAGGTCACTAGGGGCAACAGTGAGCGCTGTTAACTTCAAGTAGGTTTCGGTTTTGCTAGGGCGTTGTTGACGGGGATGGCAGATGGGCGCAAGCATCTGCCCCTGGTTCAAAAGGTAAGCATCTGCCCCTGGTTCAAAAGGTAAGCATCTGCCCCTGGTTCAAAAGGTAAGCATCTGCCCCTGGTTCAAAAGGTAAGCATCTGCCCCTGGTTCAAAAGGTTGCATGTTCAAATCCAGCGATAAAAAGTTGTTTTTGATATTCTTGTTTTAAGACTAGGCATCAAATGCCTAAACTTAACCATCAACACTTCGAAATTTGACGTTTGAGAAACACGAATGGATGTCTAATTCTGATTTGAGTCTGTGAGAGCTTGTTGCATCACAAGCCTAAATATTGCATTGTTTTCCAAAACTAGCTAAAGCATGCTGTAGAAAGTTACATGGATTAAAACATACCTCTTTCATGATCTTTGCCCCCTTTTTGTCATTGAACTCAAGCTGTGCAATGGCCTCGTCAATAGTCATTCCTCTGATCTGTTGGAATAATACAGAAGAGGAAGTCAACCAATAGCGGACGCATAAAAATGGCAGGCCCCATGCACTTAACACAAATGCCTTGTTGGCCAAGTTCACCTTATTGTACATTGCTCTCCATTACTCTTTTTGTATTATCGTCAGCACAGTATACATGATCCCAATTTTACCTCCAAGATACTGCCGATTTGAAAAACGAAAGAGTAGATTGTGCTGATTTAATGGTGCCATTCAATTGAACCATGTTGCACGCTATAGTTTAAAAACTCTGTTTTAGCACTATGTCATATCTAAATTGACATCGTTATGCACCTTTGGCATAATACTTCATCATTTTAAAAACTGTTCAATGCACCTGTTTTTATCTCAATACCAAATCATCTGACTAACAATTAAGTAACTTACCGTAATCGTTTTAAATTAAAATGGTACTAAAATAAATTGTTCTTAGCAAAGAGCAATTTCTCAAGCAACAATTTTGGTAGGACTGTCGGAGTGGTCTGAGTTGGGAGGGGAAACTGAAAACTAGCCGTTATTGGCAGAGAGGTTTGAAACTCTTTCTTATTGGTCTATTAACTAATTTACCGTGAGATCACCAGGCAGGCCAAAACTCCATCCCATCAAAACAGGCTGAAATTTCAGGCAGTCTTTTCAAAAAGCGCATTCACTTTCACAGTATTACGCCAACCTCAGTGTGGAAATATATATAAAAACACAGGAAAATAATGTTTTTGACTGCATTTAACAAAATAGCATACTTAAAAGGACAACCTACAAGTAAGGCTGTCAGAGAAGGTCAGCATTATATTGTTTTATGACAACCAATCTATGGGACAGGCACAAGGAAGGCACTGGACAACAACCCACTAGGAAAGTGAAAGCAGGGAAGGCCATAGCTGTGTATACGACAATGCTATCCCTCTTGGACAACATCGTAGCGTAAAAACCCACCACATGTGCGTCACGAATCATGAATAAGATTCTATTTGAAATTACTTGACATTTTTGCAGGGCATTGGACCTTAGAGCCTACCATTGGGAATTTCAGTCAAAATATCCATTATTCAAGGCTTTTATCCCCCCCCCATTAAAATAATTCCAATTGCAAATTAACACTTTTATTCATTGATGGAAAGACCAGTCCACGGAAATACATATGGCCGTAATGCTTATCGGTCTATAGCTTAATTAGCATAATTGTGGAATTAAATTGCCACATGTGTATTTACATTAGGCATGTATTTTATTTATCACACACGCACAACAAACAGACAGAGCCTATTTTGAGCAGAATATCACCTCAGACAACACTAGAGCTGCTGCAGCGCTTCAGCTCATTGCTGCTGGAGTGCAACATGTGCTTTTATAAGACCAGTCACTGCGCAATATTTCAAAAAATGCAAGTGTGTTAAACTTGGATGGCCACAATTAAAAAGAGTTACCTTTTTTTTTTATTAAAATTGAATTGCCACTCCCATTAGACATTCAGGTGCATAGGGAACAGTACACAAGCAATAAGAGATGCTCAGTAATTTCCTCCATATATAGCACAATCGGGAAAGTATTCAGAACCCTTCCCCTTTTCCACTTTGTTACAGCCGAACTCTAAAATAGATAAAATAAAACATTCTCAATCTATACACAATACTTCATGACAAAGAGAAAACAGGGTAAGAATTATTTGCAAATGTATTAAAAATAATAAACAGAAATACCTTATTTAAGTGTTCAGACCTTTTGCTGAGATTTGAAATTGAGCTCAGGTGCATCTTGTTTCCATTGATCATCTTTCTACAACTTGATTGCAGCATTGAAGGTCCCCAAGAACATTATGGCCTCCATCATTCTTAAATGGAAGAAGTTTGGAACCAACAAGACTCTTCCTAGAGCTTGCCGCCGGGTGAAAATGCGAAATCAGGGGAGAAGGGCCTTGGTCGGGAAGGTGACCAAGAACCCGATGGCCACTGACAGAGCTCCAGAGTTTCTCTGTGGAGATGGGAGAACCTTCCAGAAGGACAACCATCTCTGCAGCACTCCACCAATCACGCCTTTTATGGTAGAGTAGATAGATGGAAGTCACTCAGTAAAAGGAACATGACAAGCTGCTTGGAGTTTGCCAAAAGGCACCTAAAGGACTCTCCGACCATGAGAAACAACATTCTCTGGTCTGATGAAACCAAGATTGAACTCTTTAGCCTGAATAAGCATCACATCTGGAAGAAACCTGGCACCATCCTTACGTTGAAGCATGGTGGTGGCAGCATCATGCTGTGGGGATGTTTTTCAGTGTTTTAGTCAGGTTTGAGGGAAAGATGAATGGAGGAAAGTACAGAGATTCATGAAAACCTGCTCAGGACCTCAGACTGAACAACGACCCTATGCACACAGCCAAGACAACGCAGGATTGGTATCGGGACAATCTCTGAATGTTCTTGAGTGTCTCAGCCAGAGCCCGGACTTGAACATGATCGAACATCTCTGGAGACCTGAAAATAGCTGTGCAGCAACGCTCCCCATAAAAACTGACAGAGCTTGAGAGGATCTGCAGAGAAGAATGGGATAAAAAAAATAAAAACAATCCTCAAATACAGGTGTCCAACCTTGTAGCCGAGTAAAGGGTCTGAATTAGAGGTCGGACGATTATGATTTTTCAACACCGATAACGATTATTGGAGGACCAAAAAGGTCGATATCGATTAATCGGACGATTTCTTTTATTTGTAATAATGACAATTACAACAATACTGAATTAACACTTATTTTACCTTAATATAAAACATCTAAATCAATTTAGCCTCAAATAAATAATGAAACATGTTCAATTTGGTTTAAATAATGCAAAAACAAAGTGTTGGAGAAGTAATATGTGCCATGTAAAAATGTGTGCCATGTAAAAAAAGCTTCGCGTAACTGGCAGGCTACTCGTGGAGTGCAATGGTTAGAGTATTGGACTAGTTAACTGTGCGGTTGCAAGATTGGAACCCCTGAGCTGACACGGTGAAAATCTGCCGTTCTGCCCCTGTACAAGGCAGTTAACCCACAGTTCCTAGGCAGTCATGTTTTTTTTAATAATCGGAAATCAGCGCCCAAAAATACCAATTTCCGATTATGAAAACTTGAAATCGGCCCTAATTAATCTGCCATTACGATTAATCAGTCGACCTCTAGTCTGAATACTTATGTAAGTGGTTTTTATAAATGACTGTTTCATGACTACTGATCAATTCATGGATATATTTATAATTAGGAGGTTATCCGTTTGAAATCCTTTTATTTCTGTAATTATGTATTGTATTGGTTTTTGTGGCTACCAACCACACCTGCACACCATTTCTTTGTATTATCTGTATTGCTGTCCATCACTTGATTTCTTTGTTTCAAATAAACTTTAATTGACCAGAAACCAAAGGCACAATCCTAGTCATATTAGCAACACATCCTAGTTGTTGCATCTTTAGATTCCCCCTCTTTCAAAGATCTTAGCCGAGATTTTGATCTCTGTTACATATGGAACCACATCAGGTATGCCGTTTAGGCGTTTTTGCACAACTTTTTGCACAACTTTTTGCACAACTTATGTTTTATTGGATGCTTCATTAAAAGGAATTGCATATACAACCTAAACAGGACTTTCAAATCAAATGTTTTGGATGGGTGTAGTTTGGCTTGCCTGGTGACATTAGACAGTATAAGTTAATATAGCCCAATAAAGAGTTCCAAACCCCTCTTCCAATAACAGCTTGTTTTCAGATTACATATCCCTCCCCAGTCAGACCACTCCCAGTCATAGCTTGAGAAAGTATTTTTTGCAACAACAAAAAAAAGTTGTTTCTTTCTGATTATTTTAATGGAAAACTATTACAGTAAGGTCTTCAACTGAAATTAGAGAAATTATTTGATAGAGAAAATGGCTGCATTGGGCCTTTAAACAGACTTTTCAAACGTGGGTCTGCTGCATATGCCTGAAATTACATCCTCTCTGCTCCACCTCATGTCATAATAAAAGTCCTACATGTGTGCAAGCATATTGAATTAAATTGATTGGTGCATGCGTGGCAAAAAATATAAAAACTGCTGATGCTCTCCTTTACAAGACCTTAGTTAACCAGGGATCTCTTTACAAGAGGCAAAAGCCCTTGCACAGAAAAGAGTGAGGAGAGCCATGGTGAACTCGTTATGTTTCCAAGAGGGACAAGAAGATTAAGTAAAGAAAGTACATTTATGAGATTTTGAATATAGCATCTAAAGAGTAAGAATACACGGGTAAAATCTGTTATGTCTAGAGCTATCTGGAAGGTGTTCAACATGTTGCTTTTACATTCAAACCTTTACACTCACCATATTTGCTAGATACCACATCTTGTCCTTGCTGTACTTGATTTGCCTCCTGCAGTGGTGCACCTCCTGTGAAATAAATTTATTGGTCTGTATTTAGTATATCGCAACAACTGAAAACCACTTAGTTAACAATAAAATGGTCAGATATGGAATGACTTCCATCGGAATACATGTTTTATTTAACCATAACTACTGTATGCATCACTTGGTTGTTGGAACTCACTGCAGGTCTTCGTGCTTCATCAGGCTTCTGTGGTGGGAACATGTGCAGGTTCTTCCTGTCCCAGTTCTTGTTGACATCTAATGCGGCGCTGGTGTGGATGCAGGGGAGCTTCTGGGTTTTACCAAAGGCAAATAGCCTGGATAGAGAAGAGAACTTCGCTAAGAAGCTAACGTTAGCTAGCTAACGTTTGATAAGTTAGACAGAAAGAGGTGCAATACAAAAAATCTGGCAAATACTTGTAATAGGTATAATTATGGAAGTTGTAAGCACATATATAACTTCACTGCTTGATTTGTCCTTCACTGAAATTACAGCGCTGTTAGCTCGTGTGCTGGTTCTCCTTACCTTGAGCGTATCTGCCCAGCAAAACTCCTGAGTAGTGTGAACCCTATGAAAACATAACCCATGTTTAGTTCATTCTAAACCACACTTTAGAAGAGGTAGAGAATGAAATAGACACTGGCATTTCAAGTACAATACTATTAAACTTACCACCGCCTACCGTTACGGAGGTCGCCATGTTGAATGTATGACGTCGTCCACACGTTCTGCTTTACGGCAAGTGCACGCGAGACTGTCGTCGCTACCTACCACAACCACACATTCATAAACTCCGCCTATTTCTAAAATGTATTTTCTTAAAATCTGATTTTAAACCTAACCTTAACACACTGCTAACCTTATGACTAACCATAACATTAAATTACAACTAAAAAGCAATTTTCTGTTTTTATCATTTTATCAACTAGTGGAAATGCAAAGATACTGGTGCTCCTTCTCAGGGCTCAGTCGCCTATCTTCTTCTTGAAATTTGTATTGGCAGATCGCAACCAACTAAAAGGTGCATACACCATCATCTACTGTACTGGAGTGTGTGGCCGATAACGGCCTCCCTATTAATATATGTATCTTATTTAGCCCTATGTTTCCGCCTACTGTTCTGGAGTGTGAATTCATTACACTTTATGACACAAAAAGGGAAGAGACAAAGGACTGGAAAAGGAAAAAAGGGAAGGGACAAGGGACTGGAAAAGGAAGCAAAATTGCCCTACCAACACCCGTTAAAACCTTGCCACTAACACACCTTGTAACTCTTCTGCAGTAAAATCTCATACACCCAAGTATTTCTCTGTAGCTACCACCACAACATCTACTTTCTATTATTTCAGTTCCATTTCTGCGGTACAGTTGATAACCATGGCTATGAACGCTCAGAAAGCAACCTTAGTGGCGCACGTTATTCCTATCACTCTATTAGCCCGGCTTACTCACAGGGAGCCTCTTAGGATCCCTCGTCCGGGACCCATCTTCCTCTACTTCTCTCTTCACTTCCTCAGCATATGAGGCTATTTATATACTAGATCTATACTGTAAAAAAAAATCTAGACATTATCTTCCATTTCTTTTAGACTAGCATTTGGCTTTCAACAACAAAGATTTGTAATAACCTTGTTGTCTGTCTCTCCAACATTTGCAACATTGTTTCAATACTGAAATTCGATCTCCAGTGGTAATGAATGTGTCAGGGGTCGGGAAGAGACAGACAGGCTGGCAGCTTATCTCATCCAGTCGAAATCATGACTCAGGATCATTTTATGGATATACACAAAGAAATGTCAATAGAAAAACACGAAATGCAGCTTCAGTTTGAAGTGATTGTGTTAGCTGTGTAGTTGGCTATCTTTTCTGAACAGTGGCCTGGTGAGAGAGCAAATGTTCTATGCCAGACAAAATTTCACATCATTAGCTCATTGTAATGGATGTACCCCACAAAAATCACTAGAAAACAGCTTAAACAAACTCAAAAAACAGCTACGTTGCTGTTATTCTGGCTGCACTGTTTGACGTGACAGTGTTAGCCAAAGTTGGCTAACTAGCAAGCAAGGGATAAGAACGTTGCCAGCCAACATGGCAACCGAACATTTAGATCAAATGACTGGATCGAGTCCATAGATTTAGAACGAAAGACTTAGGGTGTGTTCGTAAATTCACTCTGGCTATCTATTCCGATTTTAGAGCACCCTGCCAGAGAGCAGAATAACTCATGAATTTCCAAATGCTCAACACCCATTGAATATGACCGGTGCCAGTAAACGTTGGGCAAAAACTGTGTAATTAAATTGTTGCCAGTATTACAGTTATAGTCACCAACGCACTGGATAACATGAACATTTGATTCCATTCCAGCCATTACAATGAGCCCATCCTCCTATAGCGCCTCCCACCAGCCTCCTCTGGTGAGTCCACTGTAAGTAAGAAGGGGAAACTGTAGTTAAACAACAGGAGGTCAAAACCTGAGAATTCTACCTGGTGTTGATAGTGTTAGTGTATATTTTCCAAACTATTGGAAGGAGAGACAAGGAAGATGTGTCTATCCTTGGCATCAGATGAACACATCATCCACATCTCTCCCTTCACCAGCTGGTTTTGAAGCATGAGTAAGTGAGGTATTGCTGCCCCGCAGGAGAAGGAGAGACAGGGAAGATATGTTTATTCTCTGTGTCGAATGAAAAATGAATGGGAGCTAGGAAAGGAAAGAAGGAAAGAATGCTAAAAAAGGAAGATAGGGAAGGAGGAAAGAGACCTACGAAAGGAAGTAAGTAAGAATAGAAGATGTTTCTGAACATGTCTGCATTAATGTGGATGCTATGATTATGGATAATCATGAATGAATTGTGAATGATACAATTTGAGAAAGTTAGGGTAGCCTCACGATATCTCTCAATATTGGCCATCATTCATTGGGTATTTTAGTGAGATACAATAAAAGTGAACTATACCTGACAAGTATGACCCAGGTAGCGCTGAACGTTCCTGTAATGTTCCCTAAAGGTTCTCCTTTGGTTCTTAGAGAAATTACTTTCACAGAACGTTCTCGGAACGTTGTGGGAAGTGATTTCTCTAAGAACCAAAGGAGAAGCTTTAGGAAATGGTTCTATTTTGGTAAGGTAGAAACACATTGTTCTAAGAACGTTCAAATGACCTCATAAACGGGCCGCCCCCAGGTGGTGAGGGTAGGTAACAACATCTCCACCCCACTCATCCTCAACACTGGGGCCCCACAAGGGTGCATTCTGAGCCCTCTCCTGTACTCCCTGTTCACCCACGACTGCCATGCACGCCTCCAACTCAATCATCAAGTTTGCGGACGACACTACAGTGGTGGGCTTGATTACCAAGAACGACGAGACGGCCTACAGGGAGGAGGTGAGGGCCCTCGGAGTGTGGTGTCAGGAAAATAACCTCACACTCAACATCAACAAAACAAAGGAGATGATTCTGGACTTCAGGAAACAGCAGAGGGAGCACCCCCCTATCCACATCGATGGGACAGTAGTGGAGAGGGTAGTAAGTTTTAAGTTCCTCGGCGTACACATCACAGACAAACAGAATTGGTCCACCCACACAGACAGCATCGTGAAGAAGGCGCAGCAGCGCCTCTTCAACCTCAGGAGGCTGAAGAAATGTGTCTTGTCACCAAAAGCACTCACAAACTTCTACAGATGAACAATCGAGAGCATCCTGTCGGGCTGTATCACCGCCTGGTACGGAAACTGCTCCGCTCACAACCGTAAGGCTCTCCAGAGGGCATTGAGGTCTGCACAACGCATCACCGGGGGCAAACTACCTGCCCTCCAGGACACCTACACCACCCGATGTCACAGGAAGGCCATAAAGATCATCAAGGACAACAACCACCCGAGCCACTGCCTGTTCACCCCTCATATGTATATACTGTACTCGATACCATCTACTGCATCTTGCCTATGCCATCACTCATTCATATCTTTATGTACATATTCTTTATCCCTTTACACTTGTGTGTATAAGGTAGTAGTTTTTGAATTGTTAGGTTAGATTACTCGTTGGTTATTACTGCATTGTCGGAACTAGAAGCACAAGCATTTCGCTACACTCGCATTAACATCTGCTAGCCATGTGTATGTGACAAATACATTTGAATTTATTTGATATTTGATTTGATAAAAACATATGTTTTTGGTGAATTAGAACTTTTACGTAAAGCTCCCCTGTGGGTCCTGTTTGGTTGTTGGAAGGAAAATACGTTCTCGGAACATTGCATATCTAAGGGCCATTTTGGATCATACATCCTAAAGAGGAGATAAGGTGTGTGTGGAGGTGAGTGCACATCATTTAGTAAATAGTTAACTGCCCCCCCCCCAAAAAAAAAACATGTTTTGAAATCTCGTTTACAATTTATTTACAAGATAAATGGTCATGTGACACCTTAACCATAACAACTGTTAACATTTGGGGAAATGGCTGCTAGGCAGTTTAGCTTGTTTCAAGTACTGCTAATATGACTATTTTCATAGATAAGGAGTCAGAGAAACATACTAAAACTACACCACGTGGGGGTATCATAGTTATTCTTGAGCGTGTTGTGTATGCAGAATTTTTTTTATCCGTACAATAGCTAGCTTAGCTAGCATGTTCTCCAGCTGCATTGGCTGCTACCTAGGTCTGACCATAAAAACAATTTTAAAAATGTCTTGCTTCCATGGAGAGTGACAAAGGTCTGATAACCCTCTTGCTATGTCATAACTTGGGTTATAATTTTGAAACGGATGACAATAGATTTGATTTGTTGAATGACTAAGCTACTTGGCTAGTACCGGATGGTAAGCAAGTCACATGAACTGTCATTATAAATAAGGAAGTTAATTTAATGAAATAGTTGCATTCCAGGGAGACATCAGAGATTGTAACATTCTCTGTTTCACGGAAACATGGCTCTCTCGGGATATGTTGTCGGAATCGGTTCAGCCACCGGGCTTCTCCATGCATCACGCCGACAGAGTTAAACACCTCTCTGTGAAGAGGAAGGGCAGGGGTGTATGCTTCATGACTAACGACTCATGGTGTAATCATAACAACATACAGGAACTCAAGCTCACCCGACCTATGTTTCCTTACAATCAAATGCCGGCCATTTTACTTAACAAGAGAATTCTCATCAGTTATAGTCACAGCTGTGTACATTCCCCCTCAAGCAGACACCAAGATGGCCATCAAGGAACTTCACTGGACTACATGCAAACTGGAAACTATATATCCTGAAGCTGCATTTATTATAGCTGGGGATTTTAACAAAGCACATTTGAGAACAAGGCTACCTAAAATCTACCAGCATATTGATTGCGCTACGGACATGGGCAAAATCCTCAACCAACGCTGCTCTAACTTCCGCAATGCATACAAAGCCTTCCCCCGCGCTCCCTTCGGCAAATCCAACCACGACGCCATCTTGCTCCTATCGTCTTATAGACAGAATCTCAAACAGGATGTACCAGTGACGAGAACCATCCAATGCTGGTCCGATCAATCGGAAGCCAAGCGTCAAGATTGTTTTGATCTCTCGGACTGGAATATGTTCTGGTCAGCCTCAGAGTACAACATCGACCTATGCGCTGACTCGGTGAGTGTGTTTATAAAGAAGTGCATTGGAGATGTTATACCCACTGTGACCATTAAAACCTACCCTAACCAGAAACCGTGGATGGATGGCGGCATTCGTGCAAAACTGAAAGCGCGATTCACCACATTTAACCATGGAAACAGGTCTGGGAATATGACTGAATATTAACAGTGTAGTTATTTCCTCTGCAAGGCAGTCAAACAAGCAAAATGCCACTACAGGGATAAGGTGGAGTCGCAATTCAATGGCTCAGACACGAGACGTATGTTGCAGGGTCTACAGGAAGTGAAAACCAAAATGAAAACCAGCTATGTCACGGACACCAACTTCACACTTCCAGACACACTAAACACCTTCTTTGCCTGGTTTGAGGATAATACAGTGCCACCATTGTGGCCTGCTAATGAGGACTGCGCCCCCCTCCTCCTTCTCCGTGGCTAACTTAAGAAAACAATTTAAACATGTTAACCCTCGCAGGGCTGCTGGCCCAGATGGCATCCCCAGCCGTGTCCCAAGAGCATGCGCAGACCAGTTGGCTGGTGTGTTTACAGACGTATTCAATCACTTCCTATCCCAATCTGTTGTCCCCACATGCGGCAAGATGGCTACCATTGTTCCTGTACCCAAGAAGGCAAAGATAACTGAACTAAATGTCTACCATACCATAGCACTCAGTTCTGAAGTGCTTTAAGAGACTAGTTAAGGACCATATCACCTCCACCGTACCGGCCAGCCTAGACCCACTTCAGTTTGCATACCACCCCAAAAGGTCCACAGACGACACAATCGCCATCACACTGCTATATCCCATCTGGACAAAATTAATACCTATGTAAGAATGCTGTTCATTGGCTACAGCTCAGCATTCAACACCATACTACCCTCCAAGCTCATCATCAAGCTGGAGGCCCTGGGTCTCCACCCCACCCTGTGCAATTGGGTCCTGGACTTTCTGACGGGCCGCCCCCCAGGTGGTGACGGTAGGACACAACATCTCCACTTCGCTGACCCTCAACACTGGGGCCCCACAAGGGTGCGTGCTCAGCCCCCTCCTGTACTCCCTGTTCACCCACGACTGCGTGGCCATGCACGCCTCCAACTCAATCATCAAGTTTGCAGATGACACAACAGTAGTGGGCTTGATTACCAACAACAACGAGACAACCTACAGGGAGGAAGTGAGGGCACTCGGAGTGTGGTGTCAGGAAAACAACCTCTCACTCAATGTCAACAAAAAAAGCAGATGATTGTGGACTTCGGGAAACTGCACATCAGCCACACTCAAGATCCTAAACAATATCATAACCGCCATCGATAAAAGACCGTACTGTGCAGCTGTCTTCATCGACCTGGCCAAGGCTTTCGACTCTGTTAATCACCGCATTCTTATCGGCAGACTCAGTAGCATTGGATTCTCAAATGACTGCCTTGCCTGGTTCACCAACTACTTCTCAGATAGAGTTCAGTGTGTCAAATCGGAGGGCCTGTTGTCCGAAACTCTGGCAGTCTCTATGGGGGTGCCACAAAGTTCAGTTCTCGGGCCGACTCTTTTCTCTGTATATATGATGTCGCTCTTGCTGCTGGTGATTCTCTAATCCACCTCTACGCAGACGACACCATTCTGTATACATCTGGCCCTTCTTTGGACACTGTGCGAACAAACCTCCAAACAAGCTTCAACGCCATACAACACCCCTTCCGTGGCCTCCAACTGCTTTTAAATGCTAGTAAAACTCTGTGCATGCTCTTCAACCGATGTCTGCCTCACCAACCGATGCCGCAACCTCACGCCCGACTAGCATCACTAGTCTGGACAATTCTGACTTAGAATATGTGGACAACTACAAATACCTAGGTGTCTGGTTAGACTGTAAACTCTCCTTCCAGACTCACATTACGCATCTCCAATCCAAAATTAAATCTAAAATTGGCTTCCTATTTTGCAAAAAGGCCTCCTTCACTCATGCTGCCAAACATACCCTCGTAAAACATACTATCCTACCGATCCTTGACTTCGGCGATGTCATTTACAAAATAGCCCCCAACACTCTATTCAGCAAACTGGATGTAGTCTATCACAGTGCCATCTGTTTTGTCACCAAAGCCCCATATACTACCGACCACTGCGACTTGTATGCTCTCGTTGGCTGGCCATCACTATATATCCGTCGCCAAAGCCACTGGCTCCAGGTCATCTATAAGTCTTTGCTAGGTAAAGCCCCGCCTTATCTCAGCTCACTGGTCACCATAGCAACACCAACCCGTAGCACACGCTCCAGCAGGTCTACAAAAATCTACAATGGAATGGTTCAAAAATAAACATATCCAGGTGTTAGAATGGCCAAGTCAAAGTCCAGACCTGAATCCAATCGAGAATCTGTGGAAAGAACTGAAAACTGCTGTTCACAAATGCTCTCCATTCAACCTCACTGAGCTCGAGCTGTTTTGCAAGGAGGAATGGGAAAACATTTCAGTCTCTCGATGTGCAAAACTGATAGAGACATACCCCAAGCGACTTACAGCTGTAATCACAGCAAAAGGTGGCGCTACAAAGTATTAACTTAAGGGGGCTGAATAATTTTGCACGCCCAATTTTTCAGTTTTGATTTGTTAAAAAAGTTTGAAATATCCAATAAATGTCGTTCCACTTCATGATTGTGTCCCACTTGTTGTTGATTCTTCACAAAAAAATACAGTTTTATATCTTTATGTTTGAAGCCTGAAATGTGGCAAAAGGTCGCAAAGTTCAAGGGGGCCGAATACTTTCGCAAGGCACTGTATATTGTACTGGTCATCCCCAAAGCTAACACTTCCTTTGGCCGCCTTTCCTTCCAGTTCTCTGCTGCCGATGACCAGAATGAATTGCAACTTTAAGCATCAGCTGTCAGAGCAGCTTACCGACCACTGTACCTGTACACAGCCAATCTGTAAAAAGCACACCCAACCACCCCAGTATCTATACTTGCACATCATCATCTGCACATCTATCACTCCAGTATTACATCTAAATTGTAATTATTTTGCCTCTATGGCCTATTTATTGCCTACCTCCCTACTCTTCTACATTTGCACACACTGTACATAGATTTTTCTATTTTTATTTTCTAATGTGTTATTGACGGAATGTTTGTTTATGTGTAACTCTGTGTTGTTGTTTTTTTCGCACTGCTTTGCTTTATCTTGGCCAGGTCGCAGTTGTAAATGAGAGCTTGTTCTCAACTGGCCTACCTGGTTAAATAAAGGTGATTTTTTTTTTTATATAAAATAAAAACAGCAGAGGGTGCACATTCCTATCCACATCGAAGGGACAGCAGTGGAGAAGGCTGAAGAAATTTGTCTTGTCACCCAAAACCCTGACAAACCTTCACAGATGCACAATCGAGAGCATCCTGTCGGGTTGTATCACAGCCTGGTATGGCAACTGCACCGCCCTCAAATACAAGGCTCTCCAGAGGGTGGTGTGATCTGCACAATGCATCACCGGGGGTAAACTACCTGCCCTCCATGACACCTACAGCACCCGATGTCACAGGAAGGCCAAAAAGATCATCAAGGACGTCAACCAAACGAGCCACTGCCTGTTCACGCCGCTACCATCCAGATGGCGAGGTCAGTACAGGTGCATCAAAGCTGGGACAAAGAGACTGAAAAACAGCTTCTATCTCAAGACCATAGGACTACTGAAAAGCAATCACTAACTCAGAGAGGCTGCTGCCTACATTGAGACCCAATCACTGACCACTTTATTTTATTTATTTAACCAGGCAAGTCAGTTAAGAACTAATTCTTATTTTCAATGACAGCCTATGAACAGTGGGTTAACTGCCTGTTCAGGGGCAGAACAACAGATTAGTACCTTGTCAGCTCAGGGGTTTGAACTTGCAACCTTCCAGTTACTAGTCCAACGCTCTAACCACTAGCCTACCCTGCCACCCCAATAAATGGATCACTAGACACTTTATACAATGCCACTCTAAATAATGCCATTTTTATGTTTACATATCTTACATTACTCATATCACATGAACAGTTGACGTCGGAAGTTTACATACACTTAGGTTGGAGTCATCAAAACCCATTTTCAACCACTCCACAAATTTCGAAACTATAGTTTTGTCAAGTCGGTTAAGACATCGACTTTGTGCATTACACAAGTAATATTTCCAACAATTGTTTACAGACAGAATATTTCACTTATAATTCACTGTATCACAATTCCAGTGGGTCAGAAGTTTACATACACTCAGTTGACTGTGCCTTTAAACAGCTTGGAAAATTCCAGAAATTGATGTCATGGCTTTAGAAGCTTCTGACATAATTTGAGTCAATTGGAGGTGCACCTGTGGATGTATTTCAAGGCCTACCTTCAAACTCAGGGCCTCTTTGCTTGACATCATGGGAAAATCAAACAAAATCAGCCAACACCTCAGAAAAAACTTTGTAGACCTCCACAAGTCTGGTTCATTCTTGGGAGCAATTTCTAAACGCCTGAAGGTACCACATTCATCTGAACAAACAATAGTACGCAACTATCAACACCATGGGACCACGCAGCCATCATACCGCTCAGGAAGGAGACGCATTCTGTCTCCTAGAGATGAGCATACTTTGGTGCGAAAAGTGCAAATCACTCCCAGAACAACAGCAAAGGATCTTGTGAAGATGTTGGAGGAAACAGGTACAAAAGTATCTATATCCACAGTAAAACGAGTCCTATATCGACATAACCTGAAAAGCCGCTCAGCAAGGAAGAAGCCACTGCTCCAAAACCGCCATAAAAAGTCAGACTACGGTTTGCAACTGCACATGGGGACAAAGAACACCATCCTAACTGTGAAGCACGGGGGTGGCAGCATCATGTTGTGTTGCTGCAAGAAGGACTGGTGCACTTCACAAAATAGATGGCATCATGAGGCTGGAAAATTATGTGGATATATTGAAGCAACATCTCAAGACATCAGTCAGGAAGTTAAAGCTTGGTCGCAAATGGGTCTTCCAAATGGACAATGACCTTAAGCATACATCCAAAGTTGTGGCAAAATGGCTTAAGGACAACAAAGTCAAGGGATTTGAGTGGCCACCACAAAGCCCTGACCTCAATCCTATAGAAAATTTGTGGGCAGAACTGAAAAAGCATGCGCGAGCAAGGAGGCCTACAAACCTGACTCAGTTACACCAGCTCTATCAGGAGGAATTGGCCACAATTCACCCAACTTATTGTGGGAAGCTTGTGGAAGGCTACCCAAAACGTTTGACCCAATTTAAACAATTTAAAGGCATTGCTACCAAATACTAATTGAGTGTACGTAAACTTCTGACCAACTGGAAATGTGATGAAAGAAGTAAAAGCTGAAATAAGTCATTCTCTCGATTATTATTCTGACATTTCACATTCTTAAAATAAAGTGGTGATCCTAACTGACCTAAGACAGGAAATGTTTACTAGGATTAAATGTCAGGAATTGTGATAAATAAATGTATTTGGCTAAACCTCCGACTTCAACTGTATATACTGTGTTTTATACCATCTATTGCACATTGCCTATGCCGAGTTGGTCCCCCTTTTACTGGGAAGGCTTTCCACTAAATGTTGGAACATTGCTGCGGAGACTTGCTTCCATTCAGCCATATGAGCATTAGTGAGGTCAGGTACTGATGTTGGGCGATTAGGCCTGGCACGCAGTCGGTGTTCCAATTCAGCCCAAAGTGTAAATGGGATTGAGGTCAGGGCTCTGTGCAGGCCAGTCATGTTCGTCCACACCGATCTCGACAAGCCATTTCTGTATGGACCTCGCTTTGTGCACGGGGTCATTGTCATGCTGAAATAGGAAACGACCTTCCCCAAACTGTTGCCACAAACTTGGAAGCACAGAAATGTCTACAATGTCATTGTAGGCTGTACCATTAAGATGTTCCTTCATTGGAACTAAAGGGCCTAGCCCAAACCATGAAAAACAGCCCCAGACCATTATTCCTTCTCCACCAAACTTTACAGTTGGCACTGTGATTTGGGGCACGTAGCGATCTCCTGGCATCCATCAAACCCAGTTTTGTCTTATGGACTCCACGATGGTGAAGTGTGATTCATCACTCCAGAGAACGCATTTCCACTGCTCCAGAGTCCAATGGTGGCTCTAAAACCTCTCCAACCGAACCTTGGTATTGTGCATGGTGATCTTACACTTGAGTGCAGCTGCTTGGCCACGGAAACTCATTTCATTAAACTCCAGATGAACAGTTCTTGTGCTGACATTGCTTCCAGAGGCAGTTTGGAACTCATAGCTAGTGTTTCATTCAGCACTCAGCGATCCTGTTCTGTGAGCTTGTGTGGCCTACCACTTTGACAATAACAACACTTATAGTTGACCGGGGCAGCTCTAGCAAGGCAGAAATTTGACGAGCTGACTTGTTGGAAAGGTGGCATCCTATGACGGTGCCACGTTGAAAGTCACTGAGCTCTTCAGTAAGGCCATTCTACTGCCGTTTTTTTGTCTACGGAGATTGCATGGATGTTTGCTCAATTTTGTTCACTCATTTCGAATTCACTCATTTGAAGGGGTGTCGTTATACCTTTGTATATATAGTTTATATTGTTTATTGGGTTATAATTGAAATACACTGTAACCTCTTCATTAGCGATCCCAAAAAAGTAAAAAACTGAACAACCCGACAAGACAAGGAAAATGCAATGGGCCAGAATTCTGCAGGCCACAGATAAAGTGAATATGTTTGAAATGTGATTGTCATACTGAATCCAGATTTCATATATACTATCTAATCGGAAGTGTCTGGTATTGGACTTTACATTAGAATTTGGCCTGTCAAAAATAACCATTCTAGAATGTTTTGTAATCAGATAATTGTTTTAGACGTGTGTGACAGATATGGTACAAAAATTGAAAATACTGTTTATGCATCGAATAGCTTTGATGAATACTTTCTCATCTGTGTGAGTGTGACTGAGTTGGGCCTCTAAGACTTGGAGCTAGCAACTGATTTGTGATGGATTGGTGATAAAACCTACAGCCTGCATTCCATAGAATGAGTTGGCCTGTGTGTGACCCGAGATAGCGATAGCCTGGAGGAGTAGAACAAACCCCTCTTTGTCTTTAATCATCTTAAAATCTGAGAAACTAAGCCTGGGGGTAAAACAACACCCAGTTCACATAACTCACAAGATGAACCCAAGATGATGCCCAGATCTGCCGGGGAAGGATTGAACCAGCCACGACTAAGCATTTTAGTGTTTGCAATATAAGACCCATGATTCCTCTGTAACGTTGGGCTCTCAAAGATTACCGATGGGTGGTCGTTGACCAGCTTCATTATTGCAATTTTTATCGATAATAAAGATTGATTGTTTGAAGAAATAACAAAATAAAGAATTAATAATGAAGAATCTTTCATTACAAAGAGCTATGAAAAGGCGGTCGACGTCACTGGCCATCGCTGGCCATCGCCGATCCACTTTTCATTTTCCATTTGTTTTGTCTTACACACCTGGTTTCAATTGTGGGCTCACTTTATTGTATTTGGTCTATTTTTGAGTAAATTACATTTATTTACTCATGTCTGCTATCCTGCGCCTGACTCCTCTACACAAGCAACACACAGGCCTCATTACAGAATTACTCACCTGAGAATGGAGTCAGCAGGAGCAGACGCCCTCCCTATGGCGATAGAGGAGCGCGTCCAGCAGCACGCGACCATATTGCAACGTTTGGGCACTGCCATGGATCGCGTGCTGCAGACAATGGATCGTTGGGAGAGAGGAGGAGGTCGTCCAGCACCTGCACCAGCCCCACTACAGCAGGCCCCACTGTCCACCCATCCTTCACCCGGTCCCAGCGGGATTCGGCTCGCGCTCCAGAGTGAGTATGATGGGACGGCTGTCGGATGCCAGGGGTTGCTACTCCAGCTGGAGCTCTACCTGGCGACTGTACACCCGGGTCCTTCGTCACGTGAGAGCCCTTGTCTCCTGCCTCTCAGGCAAAGCCCTGGAGTTTACGTAGAGTTCACCTGCCGCTTTTGGGCAGTTTTCGACCACCCGCCTGAGGGTCGAGCGGTGGGTGAACGTCGTTCCACCTGAGGCAGGAGACGAGGAACGTGCAGGATTTCACTTTGGACTTCCTGGCCGCCAGCGTGAAATAGAACGACAGGGCCCTGATCGATCACTACCGGTGCAGTCTGCACGGAGATGTCCGGATCGGGGCCTGTCAGTTCCATCCCCCAACACCTCTGCTCCGACGCCCATGGAGCTGGGAGGTGCTGCACTTAGGGCGACCGGAGGAGAGGCCATTCCCTGCTGGTCGATGCTGGGGGGGGGGGGTTCCTCAGGGAGTCGAGGCAGCAGGCAGGGCACTATCGTGTCACCCCAGGTGAGTCGACACCAGGCTCACCCAGAGCCCCCAGTTGCTCACATGTATGTGTTTATTACATTTCCTGAGTTTTCCCCGCATTCCCAGCATAAGGCACTAGTAGATTCAGGCGCAGCTGGGAATTTTATTGACCGTTCATTTGCCCATAGTTTAGGGATTCCCCTCGTTCCTGTGGATATGCCCTTCCCTGTGCACGCCCTAGATAGTCGACCATTAGGGTCAGGGCTGATTAGGGAGGCCACCGCTCCACTAAGCATGGTCACGCAGGAGGGTCACAAGGAGAGAATCAGTCTCTTCCTTATTGATTCTCCTGCGTTTCCCATGGGGTTGGGCCTACCCTCGTTGGTCTGTCATGACCCCACTATTTCGTGGCAACAGAGGGCTCTCAAGGGGTGGTCACGAGAGTGCTCAGGGAGGTGTGTAGGGGTTATCATCGGTGCGACTACGGTGGAAAGTCCAGGTCTCCACGGTGCGCATCCCCTCAGAATATGCCAATTTGGCTCTCGCCTTCTGTAAGAAGTCAATGCACGGGGCGCGCTTCTTCACTAAATTGGATCTCAGGAGCGCTTACACCCTGGTGCGTATCCGGGAGGGGGACGAGTGGAAGATGGCATTTAGTACCACCTCAGGGCACTATGAGTACCTCATCATGCCGTATGGGTTGATGAATGCTCCATCAGTCTTCCAGGCCTATGTTGAGAGATTATCCGGGACCTGCACTATACTCGCACCGAGCATACTCGCACTACACGCGCCGAGCATGTGTCCCTGGCGCGCAGGGTGCTTGGCCGACTGTTTGAGCATGAAATGTACGTCAAGGCTGAGAAAAGTCTGTTCTTCCAACAGTCCGTCTCCTTCCTAGGGTACCGAATTTCCACTTCAGGCGTGGAGATGGAGAGTGACCACATTTCAGCCGTGCGTAATTGGCCTACTCCCACCACGGTAAAGGAAGTGCAGCGGTTTCTAGGGCTTTTGGTCACCTGAAGGCTCTGGTTACCTCGGCTCCCGTGCTGGCTCATCTGGATCCCTCTTTGGCGTTCATAATGGAGGAGAACGCGTCCTAGGCTGGGAAAGGAGCCGTGCTCTCTCAGTGCTCAGGCACGCCACCAAAGCTCCGCCCCTGTGCTTTATTTTCGAAGAAGCTCAGCCCGGCTGAGCGAAACTAGGATGTGGGGGACCGGGAGCTCTTGGCTGTTGTCAAGGCTCTGAAGGCGTGGAGACATTGGCTTGAGGGGGCTAAACACCCTTTTCTCATCTGGACTGACCACCGCAATCTGGAGTACATCCGTGCGGCGAGGAGACTGAAACTTCGCCAGTCAAGGTAGGCCATGGTCTTTACCCATTTTATTTAAATTCTGTCCTACAGACCAGGTTCCCAGAATGCTAAGACAGACGCACTGTCCCGGATGTATGATACAGAGGAGAGGTCCATGGATCACACTCCTATACTTCCGGCCTCCTGCCTGGTGACACTGGTGGTGTGGGAGCTGGACGCGGATATTGAGCGGGCGTTATGCACAGAGCCCACTCCCCCCCAGTGTCTAGCTGGGCGCCTGTACGTTCCGTCAGCCTCCTCTGGTCATCCTGGCATCGGTCGGACGGTGTGTTGCCTTAGTGGGAAGTACTGGTGTTCCACCTTGGCCAAGGACATGAGGGTTTATGTTTCCTCCTGCTCGGTGTGCGCCCAGTGCAAGGCTCCCAGGCACCTGCCCAGAGGGAAGTTACAACCCCTACCCGTTCCACAACGGCCGTGGTCGCACCTGTCGGTGGACTTCCTGACGGATCTTCCTCCCTCACAGGGCAACATCACGATCCTGGGTGTTGTGGATCGGTTTTCTAAGTCCTGCTGTCTCCTCCCTTTGCCCGGTCTCCCTCACGTCTTCCGGCATTCCGGGGTGCCTGAGGACATAGTCTCTGATCGGGGTCCCCAATTCATGTCCAGGTTCTGGAGAGCGTTCATGGATTGTCTGGGGGTCTCGGTCAGCCTCACCTCCAGTTTTCACCCCGAGAGTAATGGGCAGGTGGAGAGAATAAATCAGGATGTTGGTTGGTTTCTGCGGTCATATTGCCAGGTCCAGCCAGGGGAGTGGGCGGCGTTCATCTCCTAGGCAGAGATGGCCCAAAACTCACTCCGCCACTCCTCCACTAACCTTACTGGGGTATCAGCCAGTTCTGGCACCTTGGCATCAGAGCCAGATCGAAGCTCCTGCGGTGGACGAATGTTTTAAGCACTCGGAGGAGACCTGGGACGCCGCCCATGTGCACCTGCAACGGGCCGTGAGGCGGCAGAAGGTGAGCGCCGAGCGTCACCGCAGTGAGGTCCCGGTGTTCACACTGGGGGACCGGGTCTGGCTCTCGACCCGAAACCTGCCCCTCCGCCTGCCCTGCCGGAACCTGGGTCCGCAGTTTGTGGGACCAGTCAAAGTCCTGAGGAGACTGAACAAGGTATGCTACAGATTACAGCTTCCCCCAGATTACCGCATGAATCCCTCATTCCATGTGTCTCTCCTCAGGCCGGTGGTGGCTGGTCCACTCCAGGAGTCTGACGTACGGGGGGTTCTCCGTCGAGGGGGCCCCGGTGTATGCTGTTTGAGCCATCCTTGACTCGAGGCGTCGGGCGAGGGGCCTTCAGTAGCTCGTGGAGTGGGAGGGGGACAGTCCGGAAGAGAGATGCTGGGTGCCGGTGGAGGACGTCTTGGACACTTCGTTGCTGCGGGAATTCCACCGTCTCCATCCGGATCGACCTGCGCCTCGTCCTCCGGGTCTTCCCCGAGGTTGGTGTTGGCGCGCGTCAAGGGGGGGTACTGTCATGACTTCCAACGAAATCCGTCTCCTTGTTCAGACAGCGTTCGGCGGTCGACGTCATCGGCCTTCTAGCCATCACCAATCCACTTTTCATTTTCCATTTGTTTTGTCTTTGTCTTACACACCTGGTTTCAATACCCCAATTACTTGTTCATTATTTAACCCTCTATTCCCCCATGTTTGTTTGAGTAATTGTTTGTATGTAATATGGTCCGTTATGTGGGCTCGCTTTATTGTATCGTATTTAGTCTATTTTTGAGTATATTACATTTATTTACTCATATCTGCTGTCCTGCGCCTGACTCCTCTACACAAGCTACACACAGACGTCATTACAGCTTCCACTAAAAAAAATAAGTAATGGTAAAAGAGTCAGACAGACAGTGAAAGTAAGCACAAGTGTTGGCTGTTTCTTGATATGTACTGAATCACACCTGTTTGTTCAATTGTGGTGTGGTCATTGAAAAACAATACATGTTTTATTCTCACTGTTACTTAAATGTACAGTACCAGTCAAGAGTTTGGACACACCTACTCATTCCTGGGTTTTTCTTTATTTTTACTATTTCCTACATTGTAGAATAATAGTGAAGACATCAAAACTATGAAATTATACATATGGAATAATGTAGAAACCAAACAAGTGTTAGACACATCAACCTATATTTTATATTTGAGATTCTTCAACGTAGCCACCCTTTGCCTTGATGACAGCTTTGCACACTCTTGGCATTCTCACAAATACCTTACTGACATAAGTATTCAGACCCTTTGCTATGAGACTCAAAATTGAGCCCATTGATCATCCTTGAGATCGGAGTCCACCTGTGGTAAATTCAATTGATTGGACACGATTTAGAAAGGCACACACCTGTCTAAATAAGGTCCCACAGTTGACAATGCATGTCAGAGCAAAAAGAGAAAGGATTGTGTCGAGGCACAGATCTGGGGAAGAGTACCAAAACATTTCTGCAGCATTGACAGTCCCCAAGAACACAGTGGCCTCCAGCTTACTGTTCCATCGATGTGGATAGGGGGGTGTTCCCTCTGCTGTTTCCTGAAGTCCACAATCATCTCCTTAGTTTTGTTGACGTTGAGTGTGAGGTTATTTTCCTGACACCACACTCCGAGGGCCCTCACCTCCTCCCTGTAGGCCGTCTCGTCATTGTTGGTAATCAAGCCTATCACTGTTGTGTCGTCCACAAACTTGATGATTGAGTTGGAGGCGTGCGTGGCCACGCAGTCGTGGGTGAACAGGGAGTACAGGAGAGGGCTCAGAACGCACCCTTGTGGGGCCCCAGTGTTGAGGATCAGCGGGGTGGAGATGTTGTTACCTACCCTCACCACCTGGGGGCGGCCCGTCAGGAAGTCCAGTACCCAGTTGCACAGGGCGGGGTCCAGACCCAGGGTCTCGAGCTTGATGACGAGTTTGGAGGGTACTATGGTGTTAAATGCTGAGCTGTAGTCGATGAACAGCCATCCTTCCCAACCAACCACCCAACTTTAGTTTTAGCCTTTTTTTCCATAAGAAACCTTCTGTCTAATGTAACCATACCAAACGTAACCAATCATACAAATTTGAGAGGTCCGGATTTTCATTTACTTTACGTTTATTATGGTACGTCTAGTCTATGAGACCAGGCTGCTATATTTATACATCTATTTATATCTGAGATACTGTATAGTGGCGGTTTAATCAAATTTAAACTGTTAGTGATTATCGTAATTTCTCACCAAGATAATTATATTTCACATCTGTTATGACATTAATGAATGGTCTTTATTGTGTTGTTCCCAGGCCTCCTCAGGTTTCCAGCACTTATCACAAAAAGGCTGTGTACACATTAGCCTGGGAACCCCCAGTCACCCCTCTGTCAATTGGTAAGCTCTTAAGTCTATCTAAGTGTGTGTACTGTATGCTGAGCACTCTCTGACCCAGCAACTTCTGCGAGTGGGCGTTGTGCCAAAGCCATGAGTCAGCAGAAAACATCTCTTGACGCTTTTGTAATATACTCCATAATTGAGTTGAGAAAACGCTTACCTCTCTCCCTGAGCCGTTCATTGGGAAATCAAGATGGTGGAAAGTTAATTTTACCAGCTTCCGGCAGATGACATTTTGATTACCATATCCGTCATTCAGCCTTTTGAAACAGTAAACATAATTGCTGCTGTGTGAAGGATCTGCTGATGGTTTCTAAACCAACAAAGACCATGGTAATTTGTTTAGATACTTTTTGCTGGCGTGGCTCCTCCTCCTGCTGGTGGCCCAGAGTGGCATGTGAACATTGAGATTGAGATGTGACCTCTTGAGGGTTATCGTTGACTGATTAGTGTTGTGTCAGACTTTACCATAATATACGCTGGATGAGTATGATGGTCTGTATGCCTTTGCAAGTGTGTGTGTGTGTGTGTGTGTGTGTGTGTGTGTGTAACAGTCAGTGTGTAATGTCCTGGTGGAGCAGGAGACTCTATAGCTGTGCTGGAGAGGGCCTCATCCTACAGCATAACCCCTGGAAACTGACAGGAGAGGCCACAGACATTGACAGGGTCATCAAGTACACCAACAGCATCATGGTAAGATGGAGATGCTCTCTACATTTATTTATTTATCTATAACTTTTCAGCAGGACCCTCTACATAACTCCCTAAGTATTTTACCCAGTCACTGCATGTGGCGATGTGCAATTGAATATAATGGTGTTAATTTGAATACATTTTGAAGGTCATGTTCTATTTTCTGCAGCACAAGCTGCCACCCCACACAGATCTCAGCTGGAAACCAGATGGTAAAGTTGTGGACATTGGCAATGAGGACGGGAGAGTCGTCTTCCCTTAAACTGTGTATAGGCCTGGAGAATTAACTGGAGGCAACTGTCATCTAAAATGATTGATGAGTGCATGTCTAAAAGGAGACTGTAGCTGTACTGACGGTTTTACTGTCAAATGTATTACGAAGTTTAAATGCACTTTGGGAAAAAGTTATTTGAATGTGGTCATTTTATTTATGTATCCATTTTAACTAGGTCTCAACGTGCTTAAAATTATATTGGGGCAACTATAATTCCTGGTGTTGTCTCTCTCAGGTCCATAGAGGTGTACCAGGTCCGACTCTCAAGCTGCTGTGTACCATCCAGCAGCACCATAAGATCATCAACGTGCTGCGCTGACACCATGACCACAGCTCCCTGCCCATGCTGTAGAACCTCCTGGCCTCTGGATCCAGCAACGCCGTGGTCTAGGTCCACGACCGCCGTCATAGGTGAGGGGAGTTCCCCTGGTGTGTATGCTGGTGCCGAATCATATTTTGAGATCTGAGTGTTTAAATCTCCTGTTGATATGTTGTATGATCTGTGTTAAAGACAAGAGTGCACATCTCAAGGTATGATGCAGAGGGTAAATGGGGTGCAGAGGCAGCAGTGAGCCGGCAGAGGGCTCTATTTGGAATGGTAGCAATGTAAAACGAATGGTTTTGGAAGATATATGTTGAGTGTATGAAACATTACGAACACCTGCTCTTTCCATGACATAGACTGATCAGGTGAATTCAGGTGAAAGCTATGATCCCTTATTGATGTCACTTGTTAAATCCACTTCAATCAGTGTAGATGACGTGCCATTCAGAGGGTGAATGGACAAGACAAAATATTTAAGGGCTTTTGAACAGGGTATAGTAGTAGGTGCCAGGCACACCATTTTGTGTCAAGAATTACAACACTGCTGGGTTTTTCACGCTCAACAGTTTCCCCTGTGTATCAAAAATGGTCCACAACCCAAAGGACATCCACCCAACTTGACACAACTGTGGGAAGCATTGGAGTCAGCATGTGTAATGTTTTTTTCAACACCTTGTAGGGTTAATGCCCTGACAAATTGAGTCTGTTCTTAGGGCAAAAATGGGGGACACCTACTCATTCAAGGGTTTTTCTTTATTTTTACTATTCTACATTGTAGAATAATAGTGAAGACATCAAAATATAAAACAACACATATGCAATCATGTAGTAACCAAAAACTGTTAAACAAATCAAAATATATTTTATTTGAGATTCTTCAAAGTAGCCACCCTTTGCCTTGATGACAGCTTTGCACAATCTTGACATTCTCTCAACCAGCTTCATGAGGTAGTCGCATGGAATGCATTTCAATTAAAAGGTGTGCCTTGTTAAAAGTTAATTTGTGGAATTTATTTTCTTCCTAATGTGTTTGAGCCAATCAGCTGTGACAAGGTAGGGGTGGTAAACAAGAGACTGCCCTATTTGGTAAAAGACCAAGTCCATATTATCTCAAGAACAGCTCAAATAAGCAAAGAGAAACGACAGTCCATCATTACATTAAGACATGTAAGACAGGTCTACCGTCAATCACGGATGGTGGCCATATTGAAGCATGTGGGCACGGCAGACGGGGATAGGGATTGATTGAATATGTCCGTAAACACACCAGCCAGCTGGTCTGCGCATGCTCTGATGACGCAGCTAGGGATGCCATCTGGGCCGGCAGCCTTGCGATGGTTAACACGTTTAAATGTTTTACTCACGTTTGCCACGATGAGGGAGAGCCCACAGGCTTTGGTAGTGGGACGTATCAGTGGCACAGTATTGTCCTCAGAGCGAGCAAAGCAGTTGTTTAATTTGTCTGGGAGCAAGACGTTGATGTCCGCAACGGGGCAGGTTTTCTTTTTGTAATCCGTGATTGACTGTAGACCCTGCCACATACGTCTCGTGTTTGAGCCGTTGAATATGCGACTCTACTTTGTCTCTATACTGAAGCTTTTCTTGTTTGATTGCCTTGCGGAGGGAATAGCTACACTGTTTGTATTCGTTCATGTTTCCAGTCACCTTGCCATGATTAAAAGCGGTGGTTCGCTCTTTCAGTTTTGCTCGAATGCTGCCATCAATCCATGGTTTCTGGTTCGGGAAGGTTTTAATAGTCACAGTGGGTACAACATCACCTATACACTTGCAAATAAACTAGCTCACAGAATCAGCGTATACGTCAATGTTGTTGTTCTTAGACCTTTAGTTTTACATATCTACCATATACAGTGCATTCAGAAATTATTCAGACCCCTTGACTTTTTCCACATTTTGTTATGTTACTGCCATATTCTAATATAGATTCAATTGTTTTCCCCCCCATCAATCTACACACAATGACGAAGCAAAAACAGGTTTTTAGACATTTTTGCACATTTAAAAAAATACAAACCTGAAATATCACATTTACATATGTATTCAGACCCTTTACTCAGTACTTTGTTGAAGCACCTTTGGCAACGATTACAGTCTTGAGTTTTTGGGGTATTGTCACATTGTATAAATGATTGGAGACAGGCACAGGAATACGTAATAGGGGGTTTTAATACTCTACCCAAAAATACATGCCATGAAAAGCACGAGGACAAAGCCCAAGACAAACACGTATACAAAACACAGGGATGTAAACCCAAACAAAAGAGCGAGGTTAAACCTCTAATAAATACCCATAGTAATAATGCACAGGACGAGACCTGTAAACAATGCACGGGACGAGACCCGTAATAGCGAGTACACAATACAAGCAGCATGAAAGCCGAAACAACAAAGCACAGATACTCACAAGACCAACGGACATGGGAACAATAACCGACCAAACAATGGTGAACAGAGGGCACATATACATAGAATTACTAATCAAGGGGAACGGGACCATGTGTCCGTAATGAAACAGTTCAGTGACACCTAGATGCCGGTGACGTAGACTCCGGAGCTGGTGTTCGGAATGAGCAACAGTACCGGAGGAATCCGTGACAGGTATGACGCTTAAACCTTGGCACACCTGTATTTGGGGAGTTCCTTCCATTCTTCTCTGCAGTTCCTCTCAAGCTCTGTCAGGTTCGATGGGGAGTGTTGCTGCACAGCTATTTTCAGGTCTCTCCAGAGACGTTCAATCGGGTTTAAGTCCAGGCTCTGGCAGGGCCACTCAATGACATTCAGAGACCTATCCCGAAGCCCCTCCTGCGTCCTCTTGGCTGTGTGCTTAGGGTCGTTGTTCTGTTGGAAGGTGAACCTTCACCCCGGTCTGAAGTCCTGAGCGCTCTGGTACAGGTTTTCATCAAGGATCTCTCTGTACTTCATTAATCTTTCCCTAGATCCTGACTAGTCTTCCAGGCCTTACCGCTGAAAAATGTCCCCACAGCATGATGCTGCCATCCCCATGCTTCACCATAGGGATGGTGCCAGGTTTCCTCCAGACGTGACGCTTGGCATTCAGGCCAAAGGGTTCAATCTTGGTTTCATCAAACCAGAGGATCTGGTTTCTTATGGTCTGAGGCTCTTTAGGTGCCGTTTGTCAAACTCCAAGCGGGATTTCATCTGCCTTTTACTGAGGAGCGGCTTCCGTCTGGCCACTCTACCACAAAGGCCATATTGGTGGAGTGCTGCAGAAATGGTTGTCCTTCTGGAACTTTCTACCATCTCCACAGAGGAACTCTAGAGCTCTGTCAAAGTGATCATCGGGCTCTTGGTCACCTCCCTGACCAAGGCCCTTCTCCCCCTATTGCTAAGTTTGTCCAGGCGGCCAGCTCTAGAAAGAGTCTTGGTGGTTCCAAACTTCTCCCATTTAAGAATGATGGAGGCCACTGTGTTCTTGGGGACCTTCAATGCCCCAGAAATGTTTTAGTACGCTTCCCCAGATCTGTGCCTCGACACAATCCTATCTCTGGGCTCTACGGACAATTCCTTTCAACCTCATGGCTTGGTTTCTGCACTGACATCCATTGTCAACTGTGGGACCTTATATGGACAGGTGTGTGCCTTTCCAAATCATGTCCAATCAATTGAATTTACCACATTAAGTTGTAGAAACATCTCAAAAAACATCTCAAGGATGATCAATGAAAACAGGATGCACCTGAGCTCAATTTTGAGTCGCTAGGCAAAGGGTCTGAATACTTATGTAAATAAGGTATCTGTTTATCTGCACAAAAAAAACTGTTTTCGCTTTGTCCTTATGGGTATTGTGTGTAGATTGATGACGACATGTTTTTATTTGATCCATTTTAGAACAAGGCTGTAATAAGGCTGTATATACTGTAGAAGGCTGTAACATAACAAAATGTGGGAAAAGTCAAGAGGTCCGAATACTTTCTGAATGCACTGTATACACTGTGTATACCATTACTGTCCCGTTTGTATATGATATACAGTGAGGGAAAAAAGTATTTGATCCCCTGCTGATTTTGTACATTTGCCCACTGACAAAGAAATTATCAGTCTATAATTTTAATGGTAGGTTTATTTGAACAGTGAGAGACAGAATAACAACAACAAAATCCAGAAAAACACATGTCAAAAATGTTATAAACAGATTTGAGTCTGTGGTGTACCGAGACTGTGGAAAGGTGACATCGCAGGTACTCTGCAGGAGGCCCCTGGGAAAGGAGAGCTGAGTGATCACCTGCTCTCTGTTGCATGTATGGGTAAAGAGCACTAATTTAAAGTTGAAATGTTTTCATATTTTTTCCAGTTTAGAATGCATATTTACAATATTAAGCTCTTCTGATTCAGCAACCACCTAGGCAATTAGTCTAATTTGTTAACATTTACCCATCTTCATTAATAAAACTGCATGTCGATGTAAAATTGCACTGTGTAACGCAGGTAGTGAAAAAGACGGTTCCTCTGAATAGCTGACTTTATGCTAATGGGACACGCTGTGTATTTATCAAATCAAATGTATCACCCTGTTATCTCGCCGTGGACTCCAGCTTCGACGCTGCCAAGGTAATCGCAAAGAAAAATGACCCAGTTTTACTGAAAGACGCCCGCCAGTCTGGCGAAGATCTCTGGTGAAAGTGACCTGTCCCATTCACTCTACCTTAGAGGTGCCAAAGACCTCTACCTTAGAAATGGCTATCCGTACTATTTGCATTGTGTGCCCCCCCCCAACCCCTCTTTTTACGCTGCTGCTACTCTCTGTTTATCATATATGCATAGTAATTTATGTACATACTACCTCAATTGGGCCGACCAACCAGTGCTCCCTCACATTGGCTAACAGGACTATCTGCATTCTGCATTGTGTCTCATCTGAACCAACTGTAATGTCTCTTGTCCTCTTCCAGCTTCTGACACAACTGTCCCTGTACGTGACCCTGGGCACAGTGCGCTGGTTGTTAGGTTACTGGGGTGTGGCACTAGAAGAGCTGTTGCAGGGCGTGGCCAGATGAAGTGAGACGGGCAGCCTGCTATTTCCTCTAGGTCGGTGGTCACCAAACTTTTCAAGTCAAGATCACATTCGCATTTCATAGACTGACTAGGTGAAAGCTATGATCCCTTATTGTCACTTGTTAAATCCACTTCAATCAGCTGAAGTGTACCTTCAATTTAGAAATTTTACTTTTATGATATCTTAGAGGTGCATGGGGGCTGCCTTAATCAACGTCCATGTCGTCAGCGAACTGGTGTTGTTGGGGTATTAACTGCTTTGCTCAAGGGCAGAACAGCACATCTTTCCACCTTGCCTGCTCTGGGATTCGAACTGGCCCAACTCTCTTAACCACTAGGATACCTGCCACTATCCTAGTATCCAATTTTTTTTAATTGTATTTTAATTTTACCCATTTTTCTCCCCAATTTCGTGGTATCCAATTGTTTAGTAGCTACTATCTTGTCTCATCGCTACAACTCCCATACGGGCTCGGGAGAGACAAAGGTTGAAAGTCATGCGTCCTCTGATACACAACCCAACCAATCCACACTGCTTCTTAACACAGCGCCATCCAACCCGGAAGCCAGCCGCACCAATGTGTCGGAGGTAACACCGTGCATCTGGCAACCTTGGTTAGCGCGCACTGCACCCGGCCCGCCACAGGAGTCTCTGGTGCGCGATGAGACAAGGACGCTAGGCCATGACCTCCCGGTCGCGGCCGGTTATGACAGAGCCTGGGCGCGAACCCAGAGTCTCTGGTGGCACAGCTGGCACTGCAGTACAGCGCCCTTAACCACTGCGCCACCCGGGAGGCCCTACATATAATTTCAACAGACAACAACAAATCTTAATATACAATTGATGTTACAGAAAGGTTAGTTATTTACTTATTTTCTTTACTGTAATATAATGCATTGACAACAAGTCAATTGCATGGATTCACACCCTGATCTGTTTCACCTGTCTTTGTGATTGTCTCCACCCCCCTCCAGGTGTCGGCCATCTTTCCCATTATCCCCAGTGTACGAACTAGCCATGACTGACCAAGCAGACCCTGGCCAGCTGTGCAACGCCATTTCCTCCCAAGGAGCCTCCATTGGTAGGCACAAGGAATTGGCTTAGCACCATGACCGGGCGTTGGACATGCTGCTGGAGCAATTCCGCTGGTTGTCTGGGGGGAAGCCTGCCACGCTGTAACCCCACGGTTACCACCCCGGAGCCCAAGACAATCCTTCCCACCTCGTGCCTGACGACGGCACTCAGCTTGGGTATAGGGAAACAGGTCCGGGAGGCGCAGCAGTCCCAGCTGAACCCTGGGAGGGGCTCAGATAACTGGATGTTAGTGCCTGACGCTGTCCACTCCGCAGTCCTGGAGTGGGCCCATTCCTCCAGGCTTGCCTGTCACCCGGGCTCTCCTCGGACACTGGCCTTCGTGCGACAACGCTTTTGGTGGCCTGCTATGGTTCCGGATGTTGCCATGTTTATCGCTGCCTGCACGGTCTGAGCACAGAACAAGACTCCTCTGCAAACTCCGGCTGGTCTTCTCCAACCACTGCCTGTCCCTCACTGTCCCTGGTCCCATATATCCCTGGATTTTGTCACGTGTCTCCCCCGTCTGAGGGCAACACTGCCATCCTGACTGCGGTCTCTCGGTTTTCCAAAGCCACCCAATTCATTCCTCTCCCCAAACTACTGTCGGGCAAGGAGTCGGCCCAGCTTATGGTGCAGCACATCTTCCGGATCCGTGGACTCCCGGTGGACATGGTCTCCAACCGGGGTCCAAAGTTCTCGTCACGGTTCTGGAAGGCATTCTGCACACTCATTGGGTCGTTGGCTAGCCTGTCCTCTGGATTCCACCCCCAGTCCACGGGCCAGTCGCAAGCCAACCAGGACTTCGAGATGACTCTTCGCTGTCTAGTCTCCGCCTGCCCCTGACCCTGCCTAACGACATGTACCTTTGCCCCACCTCTGGATTATTAACCTCTGGCCACCCTGACCCTGTGCCTGCCTGCCGTCCGGTACCATTGCCCACCTCTGGTTTACTGACCCCTGCCTGCCTTGACCTGTCTATTGCCTGCCCCTGTTGGATTATTAAACCATTATTTATTTGACGTTGTCTGCATCTGGGTCTTAACTTCAAATCTGATAGTCACCTTATACAAGTAATTGGGAGTATGGCTCTATGGTACACTGTCCATCTCTCAGCACATATCAAAGCTGCAGGCTAAGGCTAAATCTAGAATTGGTTTCCTCTATCGTAATCGCTCCTCTTTTACCCCAGCAGCCAAACTAACCCTGATTCAGATGACCATCCTACTGATGCTAGATTAGGGAGACGTATTTTATAGATTGTCAGGTAAGGGTGCTCTCGAGCAGCTCGATGTTCTTTACATTCGGCCATCAGATATGCACTCTATACTACTCTGTAAACTGGTCCTCTCTGTTTACCCCTCGCAAGACCCACTGGTTAATGCTTATTTATAAAAACCCTCTTAGGGCTCACTCCCCCCTATCTAAGATACCTACTGCAGCCCTTATCCTCCACACACAACACCCATTCTGCCAGTCATATTCTGTTAAAGTTCCCCAAAAGCCCACACATCCCTGGGTAGCTCCTTTTTTCAGTTCGCTGCAGCTAGCGACTGGAAGGAGCTGCAACAAACACTCAAACTGGACAGTTATCTCAATCTCTTCATTCAAAGACTCAATCATGGACACTCTCTTACTGACAGTTGTGGCTACTTTGTGTAAGGTATTATTATCTCTACCTTCTTTCCCTTTGTGCTGTTGTCTGTGCCCAATAATGTTTGTACCATGTTTTGTCCTGCTACCATGCTGTGCTGCTGCCATGTTGTGTTTTTACCACGTTGTTGTCATGTTGTGTTGCTACCATACTGTGTTATCTGTTGCTGCCAATGTTGTTGTCTTAGGTCTCTCTTTGTGTAGTGTTGTGATGTGTGTTTTGTCCTATATTTTAAATATACAGTTGAAGTCGGGAGTTTACATATACCTTAGGCAAATACATTTAAACTCAGTTTAATTTAATCCTAGTAAAAATTCCCTCTCTTAGGTCAATTAGGATCACCACTTTATTTTAAGAATGTGAAATGTAAGAATAATAGTATAGAGAATCATTTATAATAATCATTCAGCTTTTATTTATTTCATCCCACATTCCCAGTGGGTCAGAAGTTTACATACACTCAATTTGTATTTGGTAGCATTGCCATTAAATTGTTTAACTTGGGTCAAACATTGCAGGTAGCCTTCCACAAGCTTCCCACAATAAATTGGGTGAATTTTGGCCCATTCCTCCTGACAGAGTTGGTGTAACTGAGTCAGGTTTGTAGGCCTTCTTGCTCGCACACGCTTTTTCAGTTCTGCCCACAATTTTTCTATAGGATTGAGGTCAGGGCTTTGTGATGGCCACTCCAATACCTTGACTTTGTTGTCCTTAAGCCATTTTGCCACAACTTTGGAAGTATGCTTGAGGTCATTGTCCATTTGGAAGACCCATTTGCGACCAAGCTTTAACTTCCTGGCTGATGTCTTGAGATGATGCCATCTATTTTGTGAAGTGCAGTAGTCCCTCCTGCAGCAAAGCACCCCCACAATATGATGCTGCCACCCCCGTGCTTCACGGTTGGGATGGTGTTCTTCGGCTTGCAAACCTCCCGCCTTTCCCTCAAAACATAACGATGGTTGTTATGGCCAAACAGTTCTATTTTTGTTTCATCAGACCAGAGGACATTTCTCCAAAAAGTATGATCTTTGTCCCCATGTGCAGATGCAAACCATAGTCTGGCTTCTTTATGGCGGTTTTGGAGCAGTGGCTTCTTCCTTGCTGAGCGACCTTTCAGGTTATGGACTCGTAGGACTCGTTTTACTGTGGATATAGATACTTTTGTACCTGTTTCCTCCAGCATCTTCACAAGGTCCTTTGCTGTTATTCTGGGTTTGATTTGCACTTTTCACACCAAAGTACATTCATCTCTGGGAAACAGAATGAGTCTCCATCCTGAGTGGTAACGGCTGCGTGGTCCAATGGTGTTTATACTTGCATGCTTTTGTTTTTACAGATGAACATGGTACCTTCAGGCGTTTGGAATTGCTCCCAAGGATGAACCAGACTTGTGGAGGTCTACAATTCTTTTACTGGGGTCTTGGCAGATTTCTTTTGATTTTCCCATGATGTCAAGCAAAGAGGCACTGAGTTTAAAGGTAGAACTTGAAATACATCCACAGGTACACCTCCAATTGATTCAAATGATGTCAATTAGCCTATCAGAAGCTTCTAAAGCCATGACATCATTTTCTGGAATGTTCCAAGATGTTTAAAGGCACAGTCAACTTAGTGTATGTAAACTTCTGACCCACTGGAATTGTGATACAGTGAATTATAAGTGAAATAATCTGTCTGTAAACAATTGTTGGAAAAATTACTTGTGTCATGCACAAATGTATTTTAACGGTAGAAGAGTAGCATGGCAGCTTCAGAGATCTCCTTAGATCAGTGGTCGCCAACCGGTCGATCTTCAAGACATTTCTAGACTATCACCAAATCTTTCTGTAAAAAAGCCAACGAACGATAAAGGCTTGCACTCCTTTTTAAATCGTGTTGAGCTGTTGCCGGCAGGTGCACTTGATTCAAAAGTCCTGCGCACTGGGTAAGCAAAGTGTGCCCATGACACAAACTCCGCCTACTCGGCGGACCGGAAAATCTGTGACTAATTCGAGTGCCCCTATTGCGCTGCCCGGTGCGACTCGAGTTTTGCCATCTGGTGGAAGATGGTTTCCACTCTCTCTGGTCAATCTCACCGCAGGAAAGGAAGGAGATTTTGATTTGATTTGATTTGAGAGAGCAGGGGCCGTGAGAGGCGGTTGGGGAAAATCGTTATGTTTCACTATATTGGATCACTCCAATATATTGGTATCACTCCGTGGCGGAGGGATACATCCGAGGTGAGGATTTACAGATTTACTCCCGTATACACCTGTGTCACAGCTGGGGTCTGTCCCTATATATAGACCCCATGGCCGCGATAAGTTCTCTTTCATTTTCTCGGCGGACGTCCGTATGGTTTGCGGTACAAACTTTCTGAAGTTCGCTTGGTAAGTCACTGGTAAGTGTAATATCTTATGTGAAAGTATACTCACTTCGTCTTCACCCTGCAGAGTGTGAGTATTGTGTAAAACTACTTTGAGACTTTAACTTTAGGGTTCCTTAAAATTAACGGGCGTTACTCCATATGGTTCTGTTTTTACTGCTTGGATATTAAACCGGTAGATAATATTCCAGTTGGTGCAAAACAAATAAATCAAATCCATTACCTGGTTGCTGTTTTTTGTCTGCCTGTTTTTCCCACAAGGGTCTGCCCCTGTGTTTGCAGAGGTACTGGGTAATTTATCCCTCACCGGGTTCCTATTCCTCCAAGCGGGTCACGGCATAGCTCTCCCAGGGCATCGGAACCCTGCTCTGTGGCCATGTTGGCTTGGCTGAGTTTATGACTTCCTTTTGTGACAGGTGTGATGGTGGCATCCCCCTAGGGATCCGTATGCGCTGTCTGGGTTTGAGCAACGCAGAGATGGCGGTGGAGCGCCCTACTGGATGCCTGTTTTGTGTGGTGTTCATAGAACGCCTACACCTGGCGCGATTGGAGGCCATGCGCAAGTGGGTGTCGCGGCCGTTGATGTAAGAATCGGACCAAGGCGCAGCGTGTGTAGAGTTCCACATGTTTAATAAATGAAACTCACCAAAACAATACAGAACAAACGAAACGTGAAGTCAATGCAGTGCTCACAGGCACTACACAAAAACAAGATCCCACAAAAACCCAGTGGGAAAAGGCTGCCTAAATATGATCCCCCAATCAGAGACAACAATAAACAGCTGCCTCTGATTGGGAACCATACCAGGCCAACATAAACATATAATAACCTAGATAACCCACCCTAGTCACACCCGACCTAACCAACATAGAGAATAAAAGGCTCTCTATGGTCAGTGCGTGATAGTGGGTCAGCCCGGCTCTGGCTCAGGCTGGGGACGAGCTCCCTCCCTCAGGAGTGGTGCGGTAGCGAGCTGTTAGTCCCTCTACTTGGCCCAGTACTCCTCCCAGGAAGCATGGCCAGAGCCACCGCAGGCAGAGCTGAGACCACCGTGAACGGAGGGTGCATGCCCTGTATCAAGAGGTTGATAGCTTCGATGGCGACAACAGTTGTTCCCTGTTGGCCAGTGATATGCGGTTCCTGGGTGATGCTGGCACTGTTCACCACCGTGAGCAGGGCTAACAGGCCATCAGAAGCCACCAGCGGGGCTTCATCATCCCCAGCGGCTCAAGAGGCTATTAGGAGCTTACTCACTTGGGTAGCCACTGCACCCCCCCCCCCCTCCCCCCAGAGTATTTGATGAGGACTTGAAAGCCACATATGGGTCCCTCTGCTCTCTTGGCCGGCCTTACCATGATGCTGGAGGCCTACCTGCAGACTGTTTTCCTGGCTGCAGGAGGGCACATAGAAACTCCCCCAGGGAAGTGATGGAGGTTTCTCGCCTGCTTTCCCTGCTCCAGGCCATGGTGCATGTGGTTACCTCCCAGGTGCCATCTCTGGCTGGCCCAATCCTGTCTGCCACCTGCTCTCCAGAGCACATTTGCCATTCACCCCATCACCCCAAGGCTGACGTTTGGCAGAGGGGTTGATGACATTCTAGAGCAGACCGATAATGTTTGTAGGGACCGGGAGACCCTGAGACGGTTCATGCCGCCTCCTCAAGCCCCGGGTCCAAGGCAGATGGACCGTCGCCACCCACCTGCTCTCGAACAACGGTGGGCTCCCTCTCCTGCCCCATCACCTCGTGCAAAGGGACGACAGCGGGGAGGGGCACAGCGTGCAGTGAAGCAACAGCCTGTTTTTCCCACAAGGGTCTGCCCCTGTGTTTGCAGAGGTACTGGGTAATTTATCCCTCACCAGGTTCCTATTAATCCAAGGGGGTCACGACATAAGCTCTCCCTTACGAATTCATGGTTTTTCCAATCGGCCTCCCCTTGGCACACCACACTTTCACATGGATGCTGTCCTGAACCCGCTCATGTCCCGTGGATTGTTGATCCTCAATTACCTGGACGATTGGCTGATTTGTTCCCCAACCAGGACCCAGGTCCTGTCAGACAGAGACATGCTCCTGACCCATATCGGCGGGCTGGTCATTACTGTCAATGACAAGAAGAGTCATCTGATGCCCACCCAGAGGATGGCCAATGTCATTGGCATTGAATTGGACTCGGTCCTCATGAGAGCACGCCTGCCCACCAGAAGGGTTCAGGCGATCCATCTTGCCTCTACCACTTTCGGCAGGGGCGGGTGGTATCCGCCCTGACCTGCCAACGACTGTAGGGCTTGCTGACGGCGGCCTCTTTGCTGATTCCCCTGGGCCTGCTCCATCTCATGCCTCATCAATGGTGGATCAACTCCCACCGTCTGCACCCGAAACGCCAGCTGCGGGTGACCGCACAGGGCCTCAGGGCATTGCTGAGGTGGCGCTGTCGCCCCTTTCTCTCAGGTGGGGTGGAGATTTGAGGATGTGCCGCCGGGAGCTGATCAGCACAGACGCCTCTCAGATCGGCTGGGGGGTGTGACCAAGGGCAGGTCGGCCAGCGGCTGTTGGCTACCCCCTTGGAGCGGCAGGCACATCAATAGACTAGAGCTCTGAGCTGTACTACTGGCCTTGAGGTCTTACCTTCCACATCCAAAAGGAAGACATGGGCTGGTGAGAATGGACAACACCACAGTGGTGGCTTACATCAACCATCAAGGTGGACTGAGGTCCCACCACCTCAATCTTATAGCACGGGAGCTCCTTTTCTGGGCTCAGGGCTGTCTAACGTCTCTACGCGCAGCGCACATACAGTGGGGCAAAAAAGTACACTGCTCAAAAAAATAAAGGGAACACTTAAACAACACAATGTAACTACAAATCAATCACACTTCTGTGAAATCAAACTGTCCACTTAGGAATCAACACTGATTGACAATCAATTTCACATGCTGTTGTGCAAATGGAATAGACAACAGGTGGAAATTATAGGCATTTAGCAAGACACCCCCAATAAAGGAGTGGTTCTGCAGGTGGGGACCACAGACCACTTCTCAGTTCCTATGCTTCCTGTGTGCTTCCTGTGTGCTTTCACTCTAGTGGTAGCATGAGACTGAGTCTACAACCCACACAAGTGGCTCAGGTAGTGCAGCTCATCCAGGATGGCACATCAATGCGAGGAGACAGGCTAGTACATCAGGAGACGTATGGTATCAGGAGGAGGCCGTATGAGGGCAACAACCCAGCAGCAGGACCGCTACCTCCACCTTTGTGCAAGGAGGAGCAGGAGGAGCACTGCCAGAGCCCTGCAAAATTACCTCCAGCAGGCCACAAATGTGCATGTGTCTGCTCAAACGGTCAGAAACAGACTCCATGAGGGTGGTATGAGGGCCCGACTTCCACAGGTGGGGGTTGTGCTTACAGCCCAACACCGTGCAGGACGTTTGGCATTTGCCAGAGAACACCAAGATTGGCAAATTCGCCACTGGCGCCCTCTGCTCTTCACAGATGAAAGCAGGTTCACACTGAGCACATGTGACAGTCTGGAGACGCCGTGGAGAACGTTCTGCTGCCTGCAACATCCTCCAGCATGACCGGTTTGGCGGTTGGTCAGTCATGGTGTGGGGTGGAATTTCTTTGGGGGGCCGCACAGCCCTCCATGTGCTCGCCAGAGGTAGCCTGACTGCCATTAGGTACCGAGATGAGATCCTCAGACCCCTTGTGAGACCATATGCTGGTGTGGTTGGCCCTGGGTTCCTCCTAATGCAAGACAATGCTAGACCCCATGTGGCTGGAGTGTGTCAGCAGTTCCTGCAAGAGGAAGGCATTGATGCTATGGACTGGCCCGCCCGTTCCCCAGACCTGAATCCAATTGAGCACATCTGGGACATCATGTCTCGCTCCATCCACCACAGACTGTCCAGGAGTTGGCGGATGCTTTAGTCCAGGCCTGGGAGGAGATCCCTCAGGAGACCATCCGCCACCTCATCAGGAGCATGCCCAGGCGTTGTAGGGAGGTCATACAGGCAAGTGGAGGCCACACACACTACTGAGCCTCATTTTGACTTGTTTTAAGGACATTACATCAAAGTTGGATCAGCCTGTGGTGTGGTTTTCCACTTTAATTTTGAGTGTGACTCCAAATCCAGACCTCCCTGGGTTGATAAATTTGATTTCCATTGATAATTTTTGTGTGATTTTGTTGTCAGCACATTCAACTATGTAAACAAAAAAGTATTTAATAAGAATATTTCATTCATTCAAATCTAGGATGTATTATTTTAGTGTTCCCTTTATTTTTTTTGAGCAGTGTATTTAGTCAGCCACCTTATATTTATTTTCCACCATAATTTGCAAATAAATTCATTAAAAATCCTACAATGTGATTTTCTGGATGTTTTTCCTTCTCATTTTGTCTGTCATAGTTGAAGTGTACCTATGATGAAAATTACAGGCCTCTCTCATCTTTTTAAGTGGGAGAACTTGCACAATTGGTGGCTGACTAAATACTTTTTTGCCCCACTGAACCTAACATCCTGAGTGTGGCAGTGGATATGCTCTCAAGGGAGGGTCCACCACCTTGGGACTGGAGCCTACATCCCCAGGTGGTGCAGCTCCTGTGGGACAAGTTGACGGCTCCTGCCTTATATGCACTCCAGCCTCTGCCGTGTCCATAGATATCCTAGTCAAATGCCAGGAATTCCCCGCACTATATAGGAGCTCTCTCAGGGAAGTGTCCAAAAACTCACATTACAGTAGGTTTCAGAGTTGCAGTCAATTGGTTTAACCCCAGAGCTGATGGCCATGGTTGCCTTTTCGTTATTGATCACTCTGAATGTGATGAAGCCAGGCTGAAACTCATTTCTTGGGTTTGGTCCATAAGTCTCTGGTGGTTTGTGGGTCTCCATGGTCATATACAATAGGAATGTGGCTCAGTTGGTAGAGCATGGCAATTGCAATGCCAGGGTTGTGGGATTGATTTCCATGGGGGACCAATATGAACAAATCTGAAAATGTATGCATTCATTACTGTAAGTCGCTCTGCATAAGAGCATCTGCAAAATAACTCAAATGTAAAATCCAGATTGTATCCCACTGGGTAGCGCTTGAAGAGTTGGTAGAGGTTTCCCCCTTAAAGTGTGGTGATGGAGGCCAGGTTCCAGAGGGAAGTTGTTGGAAATGTCCTCTACCATGATGTCATAATACCCAGGATTCTTTAAGTTGGTGGTGGTTGTGCCCTCTGCTGTTCCAAAAGTGGCCCTGTTGGCCCAGTTCCCCTCTCTATCTGGCCAGTTGGGGTTACTTCCCTTCTGGCTGGACCAGCGGTCGCCCACTTTGCACTTCTCGTAAATGTTGTTTGTGTGCACGCTAGCCACCAGTGGTCATGTCACAGAAGGTCTGATTGACCACCCCACTGGCTGTGGTCAGGTAGTATAGCTCATCTTCATTTTGGTTATATCTGTCCCTTATTTCTTTACAGCTTCTGGCAACGTAAAGGGTTCTTTTTATCAGGCTCTACGAATATTAAAGTATCTTCTGGCCCTTGCATGCTTGCCCGCTTGTACTGCGGGCAAGCATTGAGGCAGTGAAGTTGATTTACTTGTAGGTCTACTTGATATATGTTGCACCATCAGTAGAGGGATCCTCCACAGGAGATCATGTCTTCAGTAGATGTGGTGAGGTCTCAGTAAAGTGTCTGAGTCTGATTTCAGGAGATACTGTTTGTGTTCAAGTCTTGGCAATACTTCTATTTATACCCATAGCAGCTCTGATTGATCTGTCTTATCCACATGTGCACAGACAGGTGACAACAGTGCGATCTGTGCATACAGAATTAATTTCAATGGAAGTATGGATATTCACTCTGTATGGTTTTAATCTTCCAACTTTATGAAGGCGTTGCATCCTTTGAACCCAATGTGAAATTAACTCATTAATTCCACTATTTCTCTGGTAGGTATCGACTCTATCTAACAACACAAAAATATGGTGGACCCCTCAGAGGAAAAGGTCTTGGCTGCAGCTCAGAGCCTGGAGGCTCAGAGCAACATGACTAATGGACTGTACTCAGCCAGCGAAAACCAAACGGGTCAGACAGTCCCGTTACTGACACTCCAAATGGAGATGGGAAGGAAGTGTGTGTGAGTGCTCAGAATTGGGACGTAAAGAGGAGAGTGTGTGTGAAGGCTTGCCAGGTCCTGCTGTCTGAGCCCCACGGCCACCAGGCCATCCAGAGGGTTATCATATGTCTTTGGATTTTTAGGGTTAGATGTTCAGCCTAAAAGTAAAACTGCAATAATTTGTTACTTGACAGTCTGATACTGTAATTGTGTTTTCAGAGAAATACAGTGAGCTACAAAAGTATTGGGACAGTGACAAATTTTTTGTTGTTTTGAGTCTGTACTCCAGCACTTTGGATTTGAAATTAAAGTGCAAACTGTCAGCTTTAATTTGAGGGTATTTTCATCCATATTGGGGTGAACCGTTTAGAAATTACAGCACACTTTTGTACATAGTCCCCCCCCCATCCCCTTTCTGGGGACTAAAAGTATTGGGACAAATTCACTTATGTGTATTAAAGTAGTCAAAAGTTCAGTATTTGGTCCCATATTTCTAGCACACAATGATTATTACATCAGGCTTGTGACTACAAACTTGTTGGATGCATTTGCGGTTTGTTTTGGTTGCGATTTTTTCAGATTATTTTGTGCCCAATAGAAATGAATGGTAAATAATGTATTGTGTCATTTTGGAGTCACTTTTTTTGTAAATAAGAATATAATGTTTCTAAACACATCTACATGAATCTGGACCCTACCATGATTGCATATACTATTACAATTCATTTAGGACTGAGTGAGAAAGTTAGACACACAAATATCATACCCCCAAGACCATTACAATTAAAGGGGAGGTTAGCATTTTGGGGGGGTATGATATTTGTGCGTGTAACTTTTTCACTCTTCATTATTCAAGTATCATTTCAAATCCGAAGTGCTGGAGTACAGAGGCAAAACAACAAAAAATGTGCCACTGTCCAAATACTTTTGTAGCTCACTGTAGTTGGTGTAAGTGAAAGCTTGAGTTCATGTACGATTTTGTTTTTCAGACCTGACACTGAATCCTTAATCACCATGGTTTCTGGGCAACACAAAAAGCTGGCTAAAATTCCAGACTATGTCAAAGTAATACAGTCTCATACTTAAAACTAGGGTTGCAAAATTCCGGGAACATTCAATAAATTCCCTGGTTTTCCCAAAATCCCGGTTGGAGAATTGCTTGTGTGGAAGTATGTGCACAGCTACAAAATGGATGTCTTTGTATTCTTGACTTTAGAATGTTCTCTGAATAAACTTTACTAACCTTTTGCATAAGCTGAGTCTTTGACTAATTATTATTATACCCATGGTCTTACAAACCTCAGGGATTGGTCAGTGCTATTGATTGTCAGTTATTATCATTGGGATAGAACATTCACGTGACAATAGTGCATCTTTAAAAACTGTTCACTGAATACGTATTTTTTGTTAATATTCTTGCTCTCCCATTTCAGAAATATCCATACCCAAAGGTTCTGGAGTACTGCTTAGTTCTTCTGTATTTCCAATTCTGCTACAGTTCCTGATTTCCTCCACCAAGAGGCAGTGGCTTTCTTCCGCAGTTATGGAACTACAGCCTCTCTCCGCAAAGCCTCGCAGCAATTCCAATCTTAATGGTTTAGATGTAGATGTTTATTTTATTCAGTCTATGACTTTGTTAATGTAAAAATGCATTCGGAAAGTATTCAGACCCCTTGACTTTTCCCACATTTTGTTAGGTTACAGACTGGTAGAATTACAACACTATGTTAATCACATTATTGGTTATGATAAAATGCAAAAGATTTGACATTCCAAATTTGGGCCCTGTTATAAAATTTTCCTGCAGGTTATACACATATTAAGTGTGTTTGAGAATAGCATTGTGTGAATGTGATATGAGAGTTGTGTGAATGTGGAAATAAGTCTTAATCTGTGGTTTGGATAATAAGGTATTGAATAGTGTGTATAATAATCTGAGTTAGATTTGGATAATAAGTTTTGATATATAAGGTTATCTTGGGATTCAGTCCACTACTGCCTATCATAGTAAATATAATTTCGTATTATTAAGTGTGGGATGTTATTTTAGACAGTAGCGGCACGTCTGTGGTTTCTGGGAGGTTAGAGGACCATTGAGAATACGTGTGGAGCATCATTCCCATGACCGGGCAGTGTCCCGGACACAAACGTTTTTGGGGTTCTGCTGGGAGTTGGGTGATGGAGTCGTTGGAAATGCAAATGGGGTGGTTACTTAATGAGTACCTAAGATTTTAACGCTATATATGGATTCTGTGAATATATGAGAAATTGCATGTGTGTACAAAAGTAGACGTATATGAAGGGTGAAAAAAAATATATGTTTTCTAAGGTTTAAGCATTATGACTGTCTACAAAGTCTGGACAATAGTCTCAGAAACTGATTGTCGTATGTCCACTTTTGGTTAACTTACCCTAACCGATGGATTTTCTCAGTCGAGTTAATCATTTTTTGTGTTGCCCAATGGTTTGCTGGTGGAAACTACTGAAAATAGGGTCGTAATTTCATTCATTAAATTGAATATTAATACGAATTGACTATATGCTTGTCAACAACAGCAAGTGTTTGTTTTATTACCTGTAGTCTAATTAGAATGGACTGTTACCTATATCTAAAGGATTCTAATATTAGCGGATATGCAATTGCGATAGAGCTGTGACCATGATCTTAATTGATAACTTAAAATAGGCATTCATTATTCCATGATAAAACAAGGCTTCAACAGCAATGAATTGAAGTTGTGGGCAGGAAGAGGCTCATCTATTGTGAAATGTATATTTTTCTTTATGGGTTGACTGATGTATCTTACGATAGAGGTAAACACAGAACTTTGTTTGAGAATGGGTTATTTTTTTTCTACTGGTAAGAGTAGAGTTTCCATGTTTTAGTCTGTGGGTGTCAGCGACTGGTGCTCGCTGAACTTGAGCGGCCTGTAAGAAATTAAGTGGGTTAGTTTGGTGTAGAGATATGACTAAGTTGAATGGGAGATGTTCTTTGTCAATTTCTAATTATTATTACTCAATTCTATAGTTTAGGTACCACCAGTGAATTTGAGCAGGAAGGTAATGTCATTTCAAACGATAATCTGTTTCTGTTACGTGGAACAGTGTCAAGTCATTAAAGTGGATTGCAGTTAGTTTTGACTATTACGCTGATGAGACAGCACCAACTTTTTGAAGGTTCTAGATTTGTTAAACAACAGGTTTATATTTTTACTAAATCAATGCAAAAGGTTAAAGTTATAACATTACTGGAAAGGGAGACCAGTCATGTAAGGAAGTGAATTGTTAGACTCAGTGGTGAGATACATGTTGTCGTGTATAAGGGCACAGAAATGTTGGGGTAGATTAAAACAAACAATGTATGATTGGAGGGAGTACAGTGGAATTATCTTCATCATGTTTTGTTTGTAATTAAAACATTTGGGTTGCTGATTAAGAGGTAGTATAGTGAATATTAACGATATATACACTTTCTCTTCCAGGAGAATGGGGGTAGTCATTTTCTCTCACTTTGAAATGTTTCCCGAAACTATTGTCTTGGGAGAGCGGTTAGAGAATTGTCTTGGGAGAGCGGTTAGTGAAATTAGCAGTTTTGTAAGTATAAAGGTATCTGGATTTGGCCGTCAAGGGTGCTACCAAATAAAATAAGGCTTGGCCATTTTTTTTTTGCCATATAGTTTACAGGCACCCACACACAACACACTTGTTATGAATATTTGTTGGTGTTTGTAATACTATGTCTGATTTATTGTGAGTGATCTATTTCATTTGGTTTTAGTGGGTGTTTCATGGGTTAGAGAAGAGGTATCTTAAAGGGGCACACACATGGAATTTTCTTCAGTTTTTATTTTCAGAGTTTTCATTAAACACATGAATTATTTTGATAAGAAATGTACTGAAGAAACTTACTGTAAACCTGGGATACGAAATGTATGAATGTTTCTCTAATTAGTGTAATAGAGAAAGAAACACTTATTTGAAGGGTTTGAATGACCTCTGTCCTGGCTTTCTAGTGTGGTTTGATCCAATGGATCGGGAAGCCCGAGAGACATTGGGTGATTTAAAGTATATGTAATACTGATAATTATGAAGTGTATAGTTCATAGCCATATTTGTGATTCGGTCCACGGGGGAAAGAGAGGGCTATCCTGGATTTGTCCAACAAGATTAGTTTCTACAGATGGTACTATAGGAATGGAAATAATTGTTTCCACCATGCTGATCCATTGGAGTGTGCTAGATAACTAAAGCTTATTTTTATTAAACTCCATCGTTGCGTGCACTGCATTATGGATTAAATATTTGCTTTTCACCGTCTATGAAGATATAGCCTTGAATTATATAAACTGTATGTATCTTTTGTTTTTCTTCATGGGTTCTTGCAGGTGACTGTGTATCATGACCTCACCAAACAAATCTGCAGAACGCTCAGAATATGTTGGAGGTGAAGTTGGGAGACAGTGCTCAGTTTCTTCAGAGGACGCTGAGCCCGTGCTATAGCAGCCGGTCACATGCAGAGACCCATGCAATTCATTATTGCTTTAATGTTTCTTGTTCTATGAAGAATTTATGCACTAGGTTAAGGTTATTAGCTCAGTGACCCAACGGATGGTAATATACTAGTGCAAGGGAGACAAAAAACCTATCCTATATGTTTGCGTCAGTTCTTTGCTGTTTTATTTTTATTAATGTATTTTTTAAAGTTGTAATCTTTAAAGTTGAGACTGAGTCTCAAAATGGGGGAATGTGGTAGAATTACATGTTAGTCACAATACTTTCATATTAGAATGTATTCCTGTATTAGTACATTCACACTGTTTTTCTGAGAGGCAACAGAATAGGGTTCTTAGAACGCTCATGTGTCTGTGTAAACTGAGAGAAGCCTCTGAGGCTTAATGCTGACAGTTGATTTACGATGGCTTGGTGATAAGACAATATTCCATAGAATGAGTTGGTGTTTGTGTACTATGAGGTACCAGGGAGGAGATGGCTCGGGTATGGATAATGAGAGGACCCTCATCTTGGGGGCCAAGCCCTGGTTTCCTTACAATGAGAACAGTCAGCACAGCAGATACTGTGAATTATTAATTTATTTCATACAAATCCTAATCTTTTGACCCATTCCACACATCTGTTTGTCATGAACATCCAGGAGGATGGACTTTGCTATAAAATGCTGTGGCTTCATTCTACTCAGGTTCTCAAGTCTCTCCTTTGATTAGAATAATTACTACGAAAAGCCTTATTCTAAAATTTATTTAAAAATAATTGTCCTATCTACACACAATACCCCATAATGACAAAGCAAAAATAGGTTTACACTTTCACTAATTTATTCGAAATAAAAACATTGATTGTCAAATCTACATAAGTATTCAGACCCGATTACAGCCTTGAGTCTTCTTGGGTATGATGCTACAGTATAAGCTTGGCACACCTGCATTTCAAATCAAATCAAATTTATTTGTCACATACACATGGTGAGCAGATGTTAATGTGAGTGTAGCGAAATGCTTGTGCTTCTAGTTCCGACAATGCAGTAATAACCAGTGAGTAATCTAACAATCCCAAAACTACTACCTTATACACCCAAGTGTAAAGGGATAAAGAATATGTACATAAAGACATATGAATGAGTGATGGTACATAACGGCATAGGCAAGATGCAGTAGATATACATATGAGATGAGTAATGTATGTAAACAAAAGTGGCATAGTTTAAAGTGGCTAGTGATACATGTATTACATAAAGATGCAGTAGATGATAGAGTACAGTATATACATATACATATGAGATGAGTAATGTAGGGTATGTAAACATTATATTAAGTAGCATTGTTTAAAGTGGCCAGTGATATATTTTGCATCAATTTCCATCAATTCCCATGATTAAAGTGGCTGGAGTCAGTGTGTTGGCAGCAGCCACTCAATGTTAGTGGTGGCTGTTTAAGTCTGATGGCCTTGAGATAGAAGCTGTTTTTCAGTCTCTCGGTCCCTGCTTTAAAGCACCTGTACTGACCTCGCCTTCTGGATGATTTGGGGAGTCTCTCCCATTCTTGTCTGCAGATCCTCTCAAACTCTGTAAGGTTGGATGGGCAGGGTTGCTGCTTACCTATTTTTAGGTCTCTCCAAAGATGTTCGATCGGGTTCAAGTCCAGGCTCAAGGAGTTCAGACTTTTCCCGAAGCCACTCCTGCATTGTCTTGGCTGTGTGCTTAGGGTCATTGTCCTGTTGGAAGGTGAACCTTTGCCTTAGTCTGTGGTCCTGAGCAGGTTTTCGCTGTACTTTGCTCCGTTCATCTTTGCCTCGATCCTGACTAGTGACCAAGGCCCTTCTCACAATTGCTCAGTTTGGCTGGGTGGCCAGCTCTAGGAAGTCTTGGTGGTTCCAAACTTCTTCTATTTAAGATTGATGGAGGCCACTGTGGTCTTGGGACCATCTATGGTGCAGAAATGTTTTGATAACCTTCCCCAGATCTGTGGTTGGACAATTCCATCAAGCTCATGGTTTGGTTTTTGCTCTGACATGCACTGTCAACTATGGGACCTTATATAGACAGGTGTGTGCCTTTCCAAATCATGTCCAATCAATTGAATTTACCACAGGTGAAATCCAATCAAGTTGTAAAAACATCAAGGATGATCAATGGAAACAGGGTGCAACGGACCTCAATTGCAAGTCTCACAGCAAAGGGTCTGAATACTTATTTTTTTCTAAATTGGCTAACATTTCTAAAATTCTGTTTTCACTTGACATTATTGGTTAGTGTGTGTTGATTGCTGAGGATTTAAAAAAATATATTTTAGAGTAAGGGTTGTAACTTAACAAAATGTTGAAAAAGTGAAGGGGTCTGAATACTTTCTGAAGGCACTGTATATCAGTAAACCTTTTCACTAAAATACATCTGACTTACATGAGATTTGGGTATATGAACACCAGCCTAAAAATATGAAATAAATTGATATACTGATTCATCAGGTGTAGCATTTTAGTCTGGAATGAAATGATTGAAGTAATGCGGTTTGATACTTATTGCACTTATGTGCAATGGACTAGAACCCTATATTTACAAAACAATGGCACCCAATTCTGTGTACATTACCTCACTCCGAGTATCCCTCATGTTAAGGAGGAATACGTGGAAAAGCCTTAATTATGCAGTGGATCCAACTACCTCAGTGTGGAAATGAACCTGTCCAAGACAACTTAGAACCTTTACCCTTTTTAAATCAGATGCAGGTCTTGCTCTGTCAGTTAACAGCTCAAGCTTGGTCTGGGAAAGATAAATGTATGCTAGCCTAGGCACAATAATGAAGAGGATACAATATGGATGAAAAGTCAAGTAGCTATGTTACGTGACAGAATGCAGCCCAACTACATAACCCAATTAAACCTTAAAACAGCGACACAATTGGTTCAGTAAGGCATGCCTAAATATAGGAAATACATTTTTGGGCATGCCTTAAAACAAGACATGACAAAACACTAAAAATGTCACATTGAAAATAGAAAATGTTTTAATATACAACTGTTTCAAACAGTTGTATATTGGGGTGAACCGTTTAGAAATTACAGCACACTTTTGTACATAGTCCCCCCCCCATCCCCTTTCTGGGGACTAAAAGTATTGGGACAAATTCACTTATGTGTATTAAAGTAGTCAAAAGTTCAGTATTTGGTCCCATATTTCTAGCACACAATGATTATTACATCAGGCTTGTGACTACAAACTTGTTGGATGCATTTGCGGTTTGTTTTGGTTGCGATTTTTTCAGATTATTTTGTGCCCAATAGAAATGAATGGTAAATAATGTATTGTGTCATTTTGGAGTCACTTTTTTTGTAAATAAGAATATAATGTTTCTAAACACATCTACATGAATCTGGACCCTACCATGATTGCATATACTATTACAATTCATTTAGGACTGAGTGAGAAAGTTAGACACACAAATATCATACCCCCAAGACCATTACAATTAAAGGGGAGGTTAGCATTTTGGGGGGGTATGATATTTGTGCGTGTAACTTTTTCACTCTTCATTATTCAAGTATCATTTCAAATCCGAAGTGCTGGAGTACAGAGGCAAAACAACAAAAAATGTGCCACTGTCCAAATACTTTTGTAGCTCACTGTAGTTGGTGTAAGTGAAAGCTTGAGTTCATGTACGATTTTGTTTTTCAGACCTGACACTGAATCCTTAATCACCATGGTTTCTGGGCAACACAAAAAGCTGGCTAAAATTCCAGACTATGTCAAAGTAATACAGTCTCATACTTAAAACTAGGGTTGCAAAATTCCGGGAACATTCAATAAATTCCCTGGTTTTCCCAAAATCCCGGTTGGAGAATTGCTTGTGTGGAAGTATGTGCACAGCTACAAAATGGATGTCTTTGTATTCTTGACTTTAGAATGTTCTCTGAATAAACTTTACTAACCTTTTGCATAAGCTGAGTCTTTGACTAATTATTATTATACCCATGGTCTTACAAACCTCAGGGATTGGTCAGTGCTATTGATTGTCAGTTATTATCATTGGGATAGAACATTCACGTGACAATAGTGCATCTTTAAAAACTGTTCACTGAATACGTATTTTTTGTTAATATTCTTGCTCTCCCATTTCAGAAATATCCATACCCAAAGGTTCTGGAGTACTGCTTAGTTCTTCTGTATTTCCAATTCTGCTACAGTTCCTGATTTCCTCCACCAAGAGGCAGTGGCTTTCTTCCGCAGTTATGGAACTACAGCCTCTCTCCGCAAAGCCTCGCAGCAATTCCAATCTTAATGGTTTAGATGTAGATGTTTATTTTATTCAGTCTATGACTTTGTTAATGTAAAAATGCATTCGGAAAGTATTCAGACCCCTTGACTTTTCCCACATTTTGTTAGGTTACAGACTGGTAGAATTACAACACTATGTTAATCACATTATTGGTTATGATAAAATGCAAAAGATTTGACATTCCAAATTTGGGCCCTGTTATAAAATTTTCCTGCAGGTTATACACATATTAAGTGTGTTTGAGAATAGCATTGTGTGAATGTGATATGAGAGTTGTGTGAATGTGGAAATAAGTCTTAATCTGTGGTTTGGATAATAAGGTATTGAATAGTGTGTATAATAATCTGAGTTAGATTTGGATAATAAGTTTTGATATATAAGGTTATCTTGGGATTCAGTCCACTACTGCCTATCATAGTAAATATAATTTCGTATTATTAAGTGTGGGATGTTATTTTAGACAGTAGCGGCACGTCTGTGGTTTCTGGGAGGTTAGAGGACCATTGAGAATACGTGTGGAGCATCATTCCCATGACCGGGCAGTGTCCCGGACACAAACGTTTTTGGGGTTCTGCTGGGAGTTGGGTGATGGAGTCGTTGGAAATGCAAATGGGGTGGTTACTTAATGAGTACCTAAGATTTTAACGCTATATATGGATTCTGTGAATATATGAGAAATTGCATGTGTGTACAAAAGTAGACGTATATGAAGGGTGAAAAAAAATATATGTTTTCTAAGGTTTAAGCATTATGACTGTCTACAAAGTCTGGACAATAGTCTCAGAAACTGATTGTCGTATGTCCACTTTTGGTTAACTTACCCTAACCGATGGATTTTCTCAGTCGAGTTAATCATTTTTTGTGTTGCCCAATGGTTTGCTGGTGGAAACTACTGAAAATAGGGTCGTAATTTCATTCATTAAATTGAATATTAATACGAATTGACTATATGCTTGTCAACAACAGCAAGTGTTTGTTTTATTACCTGTAGTCTAATTAGAATGGACTGTTACCTATATCTAAAGGATTCTAATATTAGCGGATATGCAATTGCGATAGAGCTGTGACCATGATCTTAATTGATAACTTAAAATAGGCATTCATTATTCCATGATAAAACAAGGCTTCAACAGCAATGAATTGAAGTTGTGGGCAGGAAGAGGCTCATCTATTGTGAAATGTATATTTTTCTTTATGGGTTGACTGATGTATCTTACGATAGAGGTAAACACAGAACTTTGTTTGAGAATGGGTTATTTTTTTTCTACTGGTAAGAGTAGAGTTTCCATGTTTTAGTCTGTGGGTGTCAGCGACTGGTGCTCGCTGAACTTGAGCGGCCTGTAAGAAATTAAGTGGGTTAGTTTGGTGTAGAGATATGACTAAGTTGAATGGGAGATGTTCTTTGTCAATTTCTAATTATTATTACTCAATTCTATAGTTTAGGTACCACCAGTGAATTTGAGCAGGAAGGTAATGTCATTTCAAACGATAATCTGTTTCTGTTACGTGGAACAGTGTCAAGTCATTAAAGTGGATTGCAGTTAGTTTTGACTATTACGCTGATGAGACAGCACCAACTTTTTGAAGGTTCTAGATTTGTTAAACAACAGGTTTATATTTTTACTAAATCAATGCAAAAGGTTAAAGTTATAACATTACTGGAAAGGGAGACCAGTCATGTAAGGAAGTGAATTGTTAGACTCAGTGGTGAGATACATGTTGTCGTGTATAAGGGCACAGAAATGTTGGGGTAGATTAAAACAAACAATGTATGATTGGAGGGAGTACAGTGGAATTATCTTCATCATGTTTTGTTTGTAATTAAAACATTTGGGTTGCTGATTAAGAGGTAGTATAGTGAATATTAACGATATATACACTTTCTCTTCCAGGAGAATGGGGGTAGTCATTTTCTCTCACTTTGAAATGTTTCCCGAAACTATTGTCTTGGGAGAGCGGTTAGAGAATTGTCTTGGGAGAGCGGTTAGTGAAATTAGCAGTTTTGTAAGTATAAAGGTATCTGGATTTGGCCGTCAAGGGTGCTACCAAATAAAATAAGGCTTGGCCATTTTTTTTTTGCCATATAGTTTACAGGCACCCACACACAACACACTTGTTATGAATATTTGTTGGTGTTTGTAATACTATGTCTGATTTATTGTGAGTGATCTATTTCATTTGGTTTTAGTGGGTGTTTCATGGGTTAGAGAAGAGGTATCTTAAAGGGGCACACACATGGAATTTTCTTCAGTTTTTATTTTCAGAGTTTTCATTAAACACATGAATTATTTTGATAAGAAATGTACTGAAGAAACTTACTGTAAACCTGGGATACGAAATGTATGAATGTTTCTCTAATTAGTGTAATAGAGAAAGAAACACTTATTTGAAGGGTTTGAATGACCTCTGTCCTGGCTTTCTAGTGTGGTTTGATCCAATGGATCGGGAAGCCCGAGAGACATTGGGTGATTTAAAGTATATGTAATACTGATAATTATGAAGTGTATAGTTCATAGCCATATTTGTGATTCAGTCCACGGGGGAAAGAGAGGGCTATCCTGGATTTGTCCAACAAGATTAGTTTCTACAGATGGTACTATAGGAATGGAAATAATTGTTTCCACCATGCTGATCCATTGGAGTGTGCTAGATAACTAAAGCTTATTTTTATTAAACTCCATCGTTGCGTGCACTGCATTATGGATTAAATATTTGCTTTTCACCGTCTATGAAGATATAGCCTTGAATTATATAAACTGTATGTATCTTTTGTTTTTCTTCATGGGTTCTTGCAGGTGACTGTGTATCATGACCTCACCAAACAAATCTGCAGAACGCTCAGAATATGTTGGAGGTGAAGTTGGGAGACAGTGCTCAGTTTCTTCAGAGGACGCTGAGCCCGTGCTATAGCAGCCGGTCACATGCAGAGACCCATGCAATTCATTATTGCTTTAATGTTTCTTGTTCTATGAAGAATTTATGCACTAGGTTAAGGTTATTAGCTCAGTGACCCAACGGATGGTAATATACTAGTGCAAGGGAGACAAAAAACCTATCCTATATGTTTGCGTCAGTTCTTTGCTGTTTTATTTTTATTAATGTATTTTTTAAAGTTGTAATCTTTAAAGTTGAGACTGAGTCTCAAAATGGGGGAATGTGGTAGAATTACATGTTAGTCACAATACTTTCATATTAGAATGTATTCCTGTATTAGTACATTCACACTGTTTTTCTGAGAGGCAACAGAATAGGGTTCTTAGAACGCTCATGTGTCTGTGTAAACTGAGAGAAGCCTCTGAGGCTTAATGCTGACAGTTGATTTACGATGGCTTGGTGATAAGACAATATTCCATAGAATGAGTTGGTGTTTGTGTACTATGAGGTACCAGGGAGGAGATGGCTCGGGTATGGATAATGAGAGGACCCTCATCTTGGGGGCCAAGCCCTGGTTTCCTTACAATGAGAACAGTCAGCACAGCAGATACTGTGAATTATTAATTTATTTCATACAAATCCTAATCTTTTGACCCATTCCACACATCTGTTTGTCATGAACATCCAGGAGGATGGACTTTGCTATAAAATGCTGTGGCTTCATTCTACTCAGGTTCTCAAGTCTCTCCTTTGATTAGAATAATTACTACGAAAAGCCTTATTCTAAAATTTATTTAAAAATAATTGTCCTATCTACACACAATACCCCATAATGACAAAGCAAAAATAGGTTTACACTTTCACTAATTTATTCGAAATAAAAACATTGATTGTCAAATCTACATAAGTATTCAGACCCGATTACAGCCTTGAGTCTTCTTGGGTATGATGCTACAGTATAAGCTTGGCACACCTGCATTTCAAATCAAATCAAATTTATTTGTCACATACACATGGTGAGCAGATGTTAATGTGAGTGTAGCGAAATGCTTGTGCTTCTAGTTCCGACAATGCAGTAATAACCAGTGAGTAATCTAACAATCCCAAAACTACTACCTTATACACCCAAGTGTAAAGGGATAAAGAATATGTACATAAAGACATATGAATGAGTGATGGTACATAACGGCATAGGCAAGATGCAGTAGATATACATATGAGATGAGTAATGTATGTAAACAAAAGTGGCATAGTTTAAAGTGGCTAGTGATACATGTATTACATAAAGATGCAGTAGATGATAGAGTACAGTATATACATATACATATGAGATGAGTAATGTAGGGTATGTAAACATTATATTAAGTAGCATTGTTTAAAGTGGCCAGTGATATATTTTGCATCAATTTCCATCAATTCCCATGATTAAAGTGGCTGGAGTCAGTGTGTTGGCAGCAGCCACTCAATGTTAGTGGTGGCTGTTTAAGTCTGATGGCCTTGAGATAGAAGCTGTTTTTCAGTCTCTCGGTCCCTGCTTTAAAGCACCTGTACTGACCTCGCCTTCTGGATGATTTGGGGAGTCTCTCCCATTCTTGTCTGCAGATCCTCTCAAACTCTGTAAGGTTGGATGGGCAGGGTTGCTGCTTACCTATTTTTAGGTCTCTCCAAAGATGTTCGATCGGGTTCAAGTCCAGGCTCAAGGAGTTCAGACTTTTCCCGAAGCCACTCCTGCATTGTCTTGGCTGTGTGCTTAGGGTCATTGTCCTGTTGGAAGGTGAACCTTTGCCTTAGTCTGTGGTCCTGAGCAGGTTTTCGCTGTACTTTGCTCCGTTCATCTTTGCCTCGATCCTGACTAGTGACCAAGGCCCTTCTCACAATTGCTCAGTTTGGCTGGGTGGCCAGCTCTAGGAAGTCTTGGTGGTTCCAAACTTCTTCTATTTAAGATTGATGGAGGCCACTGTGGTCTTGGGACCATCTATGGTGCAGAAATGTTTTGATAACCTTCCCCAGATCTGTGGTTGGACAATTCCATCAAGCTCATGGTTTGGTTTTTGCTCTGACATGCACTGTCAACTATGGGACCTTATATAGACAGGTGTGTGCCTTTCCAAATCATGTCCAATCAATTGAATTTACCACAGGTGAAATCCAATCAAGTTGTAAAAACATCAAGGATGATCAATGGAAACAGGGTGCAACGGACCTCAATTGCAAGTCTCACAGCAAAGGGTCTGAATACTTATTTTTTTCTAAATTGGCTAACATTTCTAAAATTCTGTTTTCACTTGACATTATTGGTTAGTGTGTGTTGATTGCTGAGGATTTAAAAAAATATATTTTAGAGTAAGGGTTGTAACTTAACAAAATGTTGAAAAAGTGAAGGGGTCTGAATACTTTCTGAAGGCACTGTATATCAGTAAACCTTTTCACTAAAATACATCTGACTTACATGAGATTTGGGTATATGAACACCAGCCTAAAAATATGAAATAAATTGATGTACTGATTCATCAGGTGTAGCATTTTAGTCTGGAATGAAATGATTGAAGTAATGCGGTTTGATACTTATTGCACTTATGTGCAATGGACTAGAACCCTATATTTACAAAACAATGGCACCCAATTCTGTGTACATTACCTCACTCCGAGTATCCCTCATGTTAAGGAGGAATACGTGGAAAAGCCTTAATTATGCAGTGGATCCAACTACCTCAGTGTGGAAATGAACCTGTCCAAGACAACTTAGAACCTTTACCCTTTTTAAATCAGATGCAGGTCTTGCTCTGTCAGTTAACAGCTCAAGCTTGGTCTGGGAAAGATAAATGTATGCTAGCCTAGGCACAATAATGAAGAGGATACAATATGGATGAAAAGTCAAGTAGCTATGTTACGTGACAGAATGCAGCCCAACTACATAACCCAATTAAACCTTAAAACAGCGACACAATTGGTTCAGTAAGGCATGCCTAAATATAGGAAATACATTTTTGGGCATGCCTTAAAACAAGACATGACAAAACACTAAAAATGTCACATTGAAAATAGAAAATGTTTTAATATACAACTGTTTCAAACAATGTATGTTGTAAAAACAATAGCAACCAAAAACATCTGTTTAAACTGAGCGGTGAACAAATTAAAAGCAAATGTTACACAGAACTGCAGGGTGCCCCTGTAAACAAGTTCATACTCAGACCAACCTGGTACCCACCTAAAAATCTCCTTCCTGAAAGGAAAAATGCTAAAACAGGTTGGCTGAGGTGAAATTTGACATTATAGTTTACATACCTGTCCAGCATAATTGTTTTTTTGTTTTTTTTTAAGTGTACAATCCCTACAAGCATGTATCCAACACGGAAATGATTTGGGAACGATACCTACTGATGCTTGAGTTACAGTTGGGTCTAAATAAAGTTTGTTATGAAAAGCAGGAGTGCAGGGAATTGCTGTTGAGCACTTAAATGCTACACTTATCATTTGCAGTACAATACACGAGCTGGTCCCATGCTTTTAAAAGAATGGTAGTTACTGCAATGCTGTAACACACAGATAAAAAGTTTTCAAATACTGGACCTGTGAGATGGGTGCTAGAAAGGCTCAATGTGGTACAATAGGGAATTTGAATGGTGGCAAAACGCAGTAAAATCAACTATGACAGAACAAAATTGTTTCAAGAGGAGAGTCTGTGGTGACCAATGCCCTTTTTGCAGCTGGTGAAGTTCAATACAGAAATGAATCTCATGTTTTCTTCTGGGAGTGAGAGGAGAAGAGAAACATCTACCGGATGGGATAAAACAAGTGAGTCTTCCACTTGATGGCCTCGTGGTCAGTCAGTGCTTGTTGTTAGTTTCCTCTTGGGAAGAGCTTGAGATGCCGTTCTGATTTTGAGTGGACCCAGAGCCCAATCCATACAATCGCCCACAATACTTTGCATCATCAATGTTGTCTTCAAAGAAAAGCTGCAAAAGACAAATTACTTCAGAGGTTTCAAGTAACAGAAACATTGTCAGACTCAGTTTCTCCCAAGATGCACGTCCCCATCATCAAGGCTAGTTTCTACATCTTGAACTGGGACTGTCAACCTTAAAAGGTTATTTTCCTTCCTGACCACTGATTTGAAAGGACATGACAGGCGTAAGCACAATGTTGAAAATGTCATGGAAGATAGGAGACATCAGGAATAGAATAGTAGATACCTCTTTCATCCTAAAGAATGCCATCCCTGTGAGCAGTGAATCGGAACCGGCCTGGTGCTGTCTCCCAATCCTTTTCAGTTCCAGCTGGTCAGCCACCTCCTGGAGTCCTCCCTGAACAAACACACAGGTAACAGTCAGCCAACTGCAGCCATATGCTCTACCTCAGCCTTTGGGGAAGTCAAAGGACATTTCATGTCAGTCACATTTCTTTACCAATAGACCACCATTGCTTGTGTAGCTGGGGCAGTTCAATGAGCCACGCTTGTGTGATGAGTAACCTTGTCTGAGACCTGAAGACTTGCATTAGCTAATCAAGCTATGCATGCCAACAAAGTTGAGGCATGCATGAGACTCAGATTCAAACTGTCAGACATGCTTTACAGCCAACAGTGCTTTCATTGGCTATGCTAATACCATAACATAAATGAATAAGCAGGTTACCAGGAATGTGTCTTTACCTTTAAGTTCTTACAGCTTTTCATCAGATATTTCACATCATAGATTGCAGGGAAGAAGAGATTGAGGATCTGGAAGAACTCATGTTCCTCCTCAGGTAGGCGAGTGTCCGTTAAGAGCTTCACCAGGTAGCCAAAATCATACCCGCTGCAAATGAGAACAGCAGGTAGATCATTATAGCATTTCTCAAATGACAATTGAGGCACTGTTGTGAGTTAATGACTTGGGCCCAGAGCTGAACCTGGTCACCAGGAAAAACTAGGGCCTAGGCCCACTGACATTTCTCCACACATCCCTACCTGTGAAAGGAGAGCCACTTGACATTTTCACACAGCACTAAACCAGATGTCATCAGGAGCTCAGCAAAGTAAAGTGTGTCGATCCCCTCTTCCTCGTGCTTTTTGAATTGGAGGCCGGAGTTCTGGAGTAGGTCTATTGAGTCCTGGGAGTACATATCCTCTCTGTTTACAAAAGAACATCAGTCTTTTTTTCCAGAAAGGAACAAAACAAACTATTACTCAAGTACTCTAATGAGGCAACAAATCCTACCCAAATAAGCATAAGCATGCTAGTTTTAATTTCATCACTGGCTATGCCTTATTGTAAAAAGGATGTAAGGAATAACACCCACGTTAAATTAAATTTGAAATTGAACTGCCATGTTGTTGTTCCAGGAGGATAGTCTCCGTCCTCGTTCATAAACGACAGTCCCAATTGGATGATTTTCAGAAGGTCCACGTTGCACCTCAAGAGCTGGTACTGGTAATCTACTGTGCTGCGAAACTCGCCAATTGGTCGAACTACTACTCCGGGGAATTCTGTGTCCTGATGGAACAAGGAGGACATCATTAAATACCTGAAATAAAATGTTTTAATGCAATATCAAAACCTTCCCAGACCTACTAAGCATCAATTTAAAACGGGGTATTGGCATATTTGACACGATAGATTACCATGGCAATGGAGTTGTAGCTTTGAATTATCTGTCGGATTTTCCTCATTTCCTCCTCCACATTGCTTGCCCAGACCTCACAGATAATCTGACTGGTATCTGCAAGTGCGGCTGGCATTTTTGCAGGTTGAGGAAAGGACTGAAAACACCGATAATTCTGCAGCACCTTCAGGGAGCAGTGTGGCGAAGAAGAAAAAAACTTTCTGGGAACAAGAGGTTTAAATTCATATAGGCCATTCAGCTAATCAACCATTACATTTTAAATGCAAAATGATAGCTAGTTAAAAACTGTGTGCAGTAGCTGGATTCAACATCAAACACATGTAGCTAACTACATGGCTGGGCGCTTAAATCAAAACCTGACTGGCCTGGATATCATCACTGCGGTATGAGGGATGCTAACTAACGTTAGCTGGTAGTTCAATAGCAAGCGAGTTTGGCTGGATAAACGACTCCACTTTGTTTTCTGCAAATTATGAACGTTTCTTGTACAAACACTTGGTTAACTAGCTAGCAACAATGGAATGACGAACAAGCTATGTAGCTAACTCAGTTACAGGGGGAAACATAGTATGTTCACGGTAGATAACATTAACCTCCAGTGTGGCTAGCGAACATAAATGTTAACTACCTCGTCAATCTTCCGTAACAGTGTTTTTATTTTGGGTATTTAATCATCTTCATACTAACCAAACCAACCAACGATAGCAATTTGGTGATATCCAAATTACGAACTTGTCACATCACTGCAATCTTCCATAACATTCAACGGTCGCTAGCCGAATCAGTTTAGACTAGTTAGCGAAATGGCTAACTAACGTTCTCAGTTTGCTAGCGTTGGTTGGTTTGGTTAGTATGAAGATGACAAGCTAACGTTAGCTGGAAAACGGCATGACAGCTAGCCAACTCACTTAGGTAATTTGCTGGACTCGCATATTATGGTATTGGCTAGCTACTATGAACCGTATAAACCACAAATAACAATGTTTACCTGATCCGTCGTATGATCTTGTACTTCTGCTGGGGCTACTGCTAGTACTTGATAGCTAACGTTACTGGTTAACGTTGGCTTACTTGCTGCTATCGGAAGTCAGATAAACATTTACGCAGGCGCAGTGAAGAAAAACAAAAGCGCACCTTCACTCTCTCTTGAAGCTCTGACCCAAATAGTCTGATTGTAGTTGCTGAAGAGCACGGAGCATATACAACCGTTTCCCCCAAGAAAAATGAATTACAATATTATAGCAAGCTACATATCTATAGTTTTGAACTTTATAGTTGCCAATGTGGTTTGTTGTCATGACCCCCCATGTACAGTAAGTTTTCAGCACAATAAAGACCCAATTATCCAGGAGTTCATTGGCTTGCAAAGGTTTTTACAAACAAAATGCTTTACAAAGTATCACATTTATGCAAATCTTCATTTGGGCTTTGGTATTCCACAATAATCAATACAAAGCTGTAATAGGATTTTGTTTAAGAAATTATTTTGATTGGGAAAGCATAAAATACCTGACGGTTATGTAGCTCCAACTGTAAGGAAAACCTGATATAGTTCCAAGACACAAGTTACCACTTTTCACATTAAAACAATTAAAATAGTTGTTCATTCATTCAATTACTAATATTCTGTTCATACATTACATTTGCAGATAAATAGGGAGGTATGGCAAAGCGATATCACACTCATCCGTAATACAGATACCTGTATACTTGGTTAAGAACTTGAGGTTATCCTGAATCCTGGTGTTATGAATAATGAATTGAATCATAGTAATTGTTAAATAGAGACGTGAGAAATGCAGACGTCAGTGTCATTCAAACACATCAGCTCGACTCCTCAAATAGTGTGCATTGGTCTATCTTCTGTGCTACATAACAGCAAAAGCATTACAATTCCCCACAACGAGTAAACACTATCAAACGGTGCATTTGTTATGAGGCATGACAATTTAGTTTAGGCTTCAAACTAAATATGAATGAGAGCTGAGGAAGTAAATGTTTTTAAAACCGCAATGACACGTCAATGCTTTTGTTTGTCAGTCCCTTGCTAGCACAGCAGAGAGAGTGATACGGTCACTGTTGGGTAGAGTCAGCACTCCTTTGAATGTGGGACACCTCCAACACAGGCATGAGGAGCTGGAAGGCATCCTGGATGTACGATGCACTGTTGGAAGCCTAAAGAAGAGGAGATACATACATACATACTGTAGATACTTAATGCACCACATTTGTAAATCACACACACAATATTCAGGTTTCAGACAGAATTGTGATATGCAGTGATGCACAATA